>NC_030679.2:3300567-3545567 GCF_000004195.4 Xenopus tropicalis | reverse complement strand
TGATATACACTGATATACTGATATACTGATATACTGATATACTGATATACTGATACACTGATATACTGATATACACTGATATACTGATATACTGATATACTGATATACACTGATATACTGATATACACTGATATACACTGATATACTGATATACTGATACACTGATATACTGATATACACTGATATACTGATATACTGATATACACTGATATACTGATATACTGATATACTGATATACACTGATATACTGATATAACTGATATACTGATATACACTGATATACTGATATAACTGATATACTGATATACACTGATATACTGATATAACTGATATACTGATATACTGATATACTGATATACTGATATACTGATATACTGATATAACTGATATACTGATATACACTGATATACTGATATAACTGATATACTGATATACTGATATACTGATATACTGATATACTGATATACACTGATATACTGATATACTGATATAACTGATATACTGATATACTGATACACTGATATACTGATACACTGATATACACTGATATACTGATATACACTGATATACTGATATACTGATACACTGATATACACTGATATACTGATATACTGATATACTGATATACACTGATATACTGATATACTGATATACTGATATACACTGATATACTGATATACTGATATACTGATATACTGATATACACTGATATACACTGATATATTGATATACTGATACACTGATATACACTGATATACTGATATACTGATATACACTGATATACACTGATATACTGATATACTGATATACTGATATACACTGATATACTGATATACTGATATACTGATATACTGATATACACTGATATACTGATATACTGATATACTGATACACTGATATACACTGATATACTGATATACTGATATACTGATATACACTGATATACTGATATACACTGATATACTGATATACACTGATATACTGATATACTGATATACACTGATATACTGATACACTGATATACACTGATATACTGATATACTGATATACTGATATACACTGATATACACTGATATACTGATATACTGATATACACTGATATACTGATACACTGATATACACTGATATACTGATATACTGATATACTGATATACACTGATATACACTGATATACTGATATACTGATATACTGATATACACTGATATACTGATATACTGATATACTGATATACTGATATACACTGATATACTGATATACTGATATACTGATACACTGATATACACTGATATACTGATACACTGATATACACTGATATACTGATATACTGATATACACTGATATACTGATATACTGATATACACTGATATACTGATATACTGATATACACTGATATACTGATATACTGATATACACTGATATACTGATATACTGATATACACTGATATACTGATATACTGATATACACTGATATACACTGATATACTGATATACTGATATACACTGATATACTGATATACTGATATACACTGATATACTGATATACTGATATACACTGATATACTGATATACTGATATACACTGATATACACTGATATACTGATATACTGATATACACTGATATACTGATATACTGATATACTGATATACACTGATATACTGATATACTGATATACACTGATATACACTGATATACTGATATACTGATATACACTGATATACTGATATACTGATATACACTGATATACACTGATATACTGATATACACTGATATACTGATATACTGATACACTGATATACTGATACACTGATATACACTGATATACTGATATACACTGATATACTGATATACTGATATACACTGATATACTGATATACTGATATACACTGATATACTGATATACTGATATACACTGATATACTGATATACTGATATACACTGATATACTGATATACTGATATACACTGATATACACTGATATACTGATATACACTGATATACTGATATACTGATATACTGATATACACTGATATACTGATATACTGATATACACTGATATACACTGATATACTGATATACTGATATACACTGATATACTGATATACTGATATACACTGATATACACTGATATACTGATATACACTGATATACTGATATACTGATACACTGATATACTGATACACTGATATACACTGATATACTGATATACACTGATATACTGATATACTGATATACACTGATATACTGATACACTGATATACTGATATACTGATATACTGATATACTGATATACACTGATACACTGATACACTGATATACTGATACACTGATATACTGATATACACTGATATACTGATATACACTGATATACTGATACACTGATATACACTGATATACTGATATACTGATATACTGATATACTGATATACTGATATACTGATATACACTGATATACTGATATACTGATATACACTGATATACTGATATACACTGATATACTGATACACTGATACACTGATACACTGATATACTGATATACTGATATACACTGATATACTGATATACTGATATACACTGATATACACTGATATACTGATATACACTGATATACTGATATACACTGATATACTGATATAACTGATATACTGATATACACTGATATACTGATATATACACTGATATACACTGATATACTGATATACACTGATATACTGATATACACTGATATACTGATATAACTGATATACACTGATATACTGATATACACTGATATACTGATATACTGATATACACTGATATACTGATATACTGATATACTGATATACACTGATATACTGATATAACTGATATACTGATATACACTGATATACTGATATACTGATATACTGATATACTGATATACACTGATATACACTGATATACTGATACACTGATATACTGATACACTGATATACACTGATATACTGATACACTGATATACACTGATATACTGATATACTGATATACTGATATACTGATATACACTGATATACACTGATATACTGATATACTGATATACTGATATACACTGATATACTGATATACACTGATATACTGATATACTGATATACTGATATACTGATACACTGATATACTGATATACTGATATACTGATATACTGATATACACTGATATACTGATATACACTGATATACTGATATACTGATATACTGATATACTGATACACTGATATACTGATATACACTGATATACTGATATACTGATATACTGATATACACTGATATACTGATATACTGATATACTGATATACACTGATATACTGATATACACTGATATACTGATATACTGATATACTGATATACTGATATACTGATATACACTGATATACTGATATACACTGATATACTGATATACTGATATACACTGATATACTGATATACTGATATACTGATATACTGATATACTGATATACTGATATACTGATATACACTGATATACTGATATACACTGATATACTGATATACTGATATACACTGATATACTGATATACTGATATACTGATATACACTGATATACTGATATACACTGATATACTGATATACTGATATACTGATATACTGATATACTGATACACTGATATACTGATACACTGATATACACTGATATACTGATATACTGATATACACTGATATACTGATATACTGATATACTGATACACTGATATACTGATATACTGATATACACTGATATACTGATATACACTGATATACTGATACACTGATATACACTGATATACTGATATACTGATATACTGATATACACTGATATACTGATATACTGATATACACTGATATACTGATATACACTGATATACTGATACACTGATACACTGATATACTGATATACTGATATACACTGATATACTGATATACACTGATATACACTGATATACACTGATATACTGATATACACTGATATACTGATATACACTGATATACTGATATAACTGATATACTGATATACACTGATACACTGATATACTGATATACACTGATACACTGATATACTGATATACACTGATATACTGATATACACTGATATACTGATATACTGATATACTGATATACACTGATATACTGATATAACTGATACACTGATATACACTGATATACTGATATAACTGATATACTGATATACTGATATACTGATATACACTGATATACTGATATACCGATATACACTGATATACTGATATACACTGATATACTGATATACACTGATATACTGATATACTGATATACTGATATACTGATATACACTGATATACTGATATACTGATATACTGATATACACTGATATACTGATATACTGATATACTGATATACTGATATACACTGATATACTGATATACTGATATACTGATATACACTGATATACTGATATACTGATATACTGATATACACTGATATACTGATATACTGATATACACTGATATACACTGATATACTGATATACTGATATACACTGATATACTGATATACTGATATACACTGATATACACTGATATACACTGATACACTGATATACTGATATACCGATATACACTGATATACTGATATACTGATATACACTGATATACTGATATACACTGATATACTGATATACACTGATATACTGATATACTGATATACCGATATACACTGATATACTGATATACTGATATACACTGATATACTGATATACTGATATACTGATATACCGATATACCGATATACACTGATATACTGATATACCGATATACTGATATACTGATATACCGATATACACTGATATACTGATATACCGATATACACTGATATACTGATATACACTGATATACACTGATATACTGATATACTGATATACTGATATACACTGATATACTGATATACTGATATACTGATATACTGATATACACTGATCTACTGATATACACTGATATACTGATATACACTGATATACTGATATACACTGATATACTGATATACACTGATATACACTGATATACACTGATATACTGATATACTGATACACTGATATACTGATACACTGATATACACTGATATACTGATACACTGATATACTGATATACACTGATATACTGATATACTGATATACACTGATATACTGATATACTGATACACTGATATACTGATATACACTGATATACTGATATACACTGATATACACTGATATACACTGATATACTGATACACTGATATACTGATATACACTGATATACTGATATACTGATATACTGATACACTGATACACTGATATACACTGATATACTGATATACTGATATACACTGATATACTGATATACTGATACACTGATATACTGATATACACTGATATACTGATATACTGATACACTGATATACTGATATACACTGATATACTGATATACACTGATATACACTGATATACACTGATATACTGATATACTGATACACTGATATACTGATATACACTGATATACTGATATACTGATATACTGATACACTGATACACTGATATACACTGATATACTGATATACACTGATATACACTGATATACTGATATACACTGATATACACTGATATACTGATATACACTGATATACACTGATATACACTGATATACACTGATATACTGATATACTGATACACTGATATACTGATATACACTGATATACTGATATACTGATATACACTGATATACACTGATATACTGATATACACTGATATACACTGATATACACTGATATACTGATATACTGATACACTGATATACTGATATACACTGATATACTGATATACTGATATACTGATATACTGATATACTGATATACTGATATACACTGATATACTGATATTACACTGATATACTGATATACACTGATATACTGATATACACTGATATACACTGATATACTGATATACTATATACTGATATACACTGATATACTGATATACTGATATACTGATATACTGATATACTGATATTTACTGATATACTGATATACACTGATATACTGATATACTGATATACTGATATACTGATATACTGATATACACTGATATACTGATATACACTGATATACTGATATACTGATATACACTGATATACTGATATACTGATATACTGATATACTGATATACTGATATACTGATACACTGATATACTGATATACACTGATATACTGATATACTGATATACTGATATACACTGATATACTGATATACTGATATACTGATATACTGATATACTGATACACTGATATACTGATACACTGATATACACTGATATACTGATATACGGATATACTGATATACTGATATACTGATATACACTGATATACTGATATACTGATATACACTGATACACTGATATACACTGATATACTGATATACTGATATACACTGATATACTGATATACTGATACACTGATATACTGATATACTGATATACACTGATATACACTGATATACTGATACACTGATATACTGATATACTGATATACACTGATATACTGATATACACTGATATACACTGATATACACTGATATACTGATATACTGATACACTGATATACTGATATACTGATATACTGATATACTGATATACTGATACACTGATATACTGATATACTGATATACACTGATATACTGATATACTGATATACTGATATACACTGATATACTGATATACTGATATACTGATACACTGATATACTGATATACTGATATACACTGATATGCTGATATACACTGATATACTGATATACTGATATACACTGATATACTGATATACTGATATACTGATATACACTGATATACACTGATACACTGATATACTGATATACTGATATACACTGATATACACTGATATACTGATACACTGATATACACTGATATACTGATATACTGATACACTGATATACACTGATATACACTGATACACTGATATACTGATATACTGATATACACTGATATACTGATATACTGATACACTGATATACTGATATACACTGATATACTGATACACTGATATACTGATATACCGATATACACTGATATACTGATATACTGATATACTGATATACACTGATATACTGATATACTGATATACTGATATACTGATATACTGATATACTGATATACTGATATACACTGATATACTGATATACTGATATACACTGATATACTGATATACTGATATACTGATATACACTGATATACTGATATACTGATATACACTGATATACTGATATACACTGATATACTGATATACTGATATACACTGATATACTGATATACTGATATACACTGATATACTGATATACACTGATATACTGATATACTGATATACACTGATATACTGATATACTGATATACTGATATACTGATATACACTGATATACACTGATATACTGATATACTGATATACACTGATATACTGATATACTGATATACTGATATACACTGATATACTGATATACTGATATACACTGATATACTGATATACACTGATATACTGATATACTGATATACACTGATATACTGATATACTGATATACTGATATACTGATATACTGATATACACTGATATACTGATATTTTGATATACACTGATATACACTGATACACTGATATACTGATATACACTGATATAACTGATATACTGATATACACTGATATACTGATATTTTGATATACACTGATATACACTGATACACTGATATACTGATATACACTGATATAACTGATATACTGATATACACTGATATACTGATATTTTGATATACACTGATATACACTGATACACTGATATACTGATATACTGATATACACTGATATACTGATATACTGATATACTGATACACTGATATACTGATATACACTGATATACTGATATACACTGATATACTGATATACACTGATATGCTGATATACACTGATATACTGATATACTGATATACACTGATATACTGATATACTGATATACTGATATACACTGATATACACTGATACACTGATATACTGATATACTGATATACACTGATATACACTGATATACTGATACACTGATATACACTGATATACTGATATACTGATACACTGATATACACTGATATACTGATATACTGATATACACTGATATACACTGATACACTGATATACTGATATACTGATATACACTGATATACTGATATACTGATACACTGATATACTGATATACACTGATATACTGATACACTGATATACTGATATACTGATATACACTGATATACTGATATACTGATATACACTGATATACTGATATACTGATATTTTGATATACACTGATATACTGATATACTGATATACACTGATATACTGATATACTGATATTTTGATATACACTGATATACTGATATACTGATATACTGATATTTTGATATACACTGATATACTGATATACACTGATATACTGATATACTGATATACACTGATATACTGATATACTGATATACACTGATACACTGATATACTGATATTTTGATATACACTGATATACTGATATACTGATATACTGATATACACTGATATACTGATATACACTGATATACTGATATACACTGATATACTGATATACTGATATTTTGATATACACTGATATACTGATATACTGATATACACTGATATACTGATATACACTGATATACTGATATACTGATATACACTGATATACTGATATACACTGATATACTGATATACACTGATATACTGATATACTGATATACACTGATATACTGATATACTGATATACACTGATATACTGATATACTGATATACACTGATATACTGATATACACTGATATACACTGATATACACTGATATACTGATATACTGATATACTAATATACTGATATACTGATATACTGATATACACTGATATACTGATATTTTGATATACACTGATATACTGATATACTGATATACACTGATATACTGATATACTGATATACACTGATATACTGATATACTGATATACTGATATACACTGATACACTGATATACTGATATACTGATATACTGATATACACTGATATACTGATATACTGATATTTCAGAATACACTTATATACTGATATACTGATATACACTGATATACTGATATACACTGATATACTGATATATTGATATACACTGATATACTGATATACACTGATATACTGATATTTCGATATATACTGATATTTTGATATACACTAATATACCGATATATTGATATACAATGATATACTGATATTTTGATATATACTGATATACACTGATATACTGATATACACTGATATACTGATATTTTGATATACACTGATATACTGATATACTGATATACACTGATATACTGATATACTGATATACTGATATACTGATATACTGATATACTGATATACTGATATATTGATATACACTGATATACTGATATACTGATATACACTGATATACTGATATACTGATATACACTGATATACTGATATACTGATATACACTGATATACTGATATACTGATATACACTGATATACTGATATACACTGATATACTGATATACTGATATACACTGATATACTGATATACTGATATACACTGATATACTGATATACTGATATACTGATATACTGATATAACTGATATATTGATATACACTGATATACTGATATACACTGATATACTGATATACTGATATACTGATATACACTGATATACTGATATACTGATATACTGATATACACTGATATACTGATATACTGATATACACTGATATACTGATATACTGATATACACTGATATACTGATATACACTGATATACTGATATACTGATATACTGATATTTTGATATACACTGATATACTGATATACACTGATATACTGATATATTGATATATACTGATATACTGATATTTTGATATACACTGATATACTGATATTTCGATATATACTGATATACTGATATTTTGATATACACTGATATACTGATATATTGATATACACTGATATACTGATATTTTGATATACACTGATATACTGATATATTGATATACAATGATATACTGATATATTGATATACAATGATATACTGATATTTTGATATACACTGATATACTGATATATTGATATACAATGATATACTGATATATTGATATACAATGATATACTGATATATTGATATACAATGATATACTGATATACTGATATACTGATATACACTGATATACACTGATATACTGATATACTGATATACTGATATACTGATATACACTGATATACTGATATACTGATATACTGATATACTGATATACTGATATACACTGATATACACTGATATACTGATATACTGATATACACTGATATACTGATATTTCTATATATACTGATATACTGATATTTTGATATACACTGATATACTGATATACAATGATATACTGATATATTGATATACAATGATATACTGATATTTTGATATACACTGATATACTGATATACACTGATATACTGATATTTCGATATATACTGATATACTGATATTTCGATATATACTGATATACTGATATTTTGATATACACTGATATACTGATATATTGATATACAATGATATACTGATATTTTGATATACAATGATATACTGATATTTTGATATATACTGATATACACTGATATACTGATATACTGATATACTGATATACTGATATACACTGATATACTGATATACACTGATATACACTGATATACTGATATATTGATATACAATGATATACTGATATATTGATATACACTGATATACTGATATACACTGATATACTGATATACACTGATATACTGATATACTGATATACACTGATATACTGATATTTCGATATATACTGATATACTGATATTTCAATATATACTGATATACTGATATTTCGATATATACTGATATACTGATATTTCGATATATACTGATATACTGATATATTGATATACACTGATATACTGATATATTGATATACAATGATATACTGATATTTTGATATATACTGATATACACTGATATACTGATATACTGATATACACTGATATACTGATATATTGATATACACTGATATACTGATATACTGATATACTGATACACTGATATACTGATATACTGATATACTGATATGCTGATACACTGATATACTGATATACTGATATATTGATATACACTGATATACTGATATACTGATATACTGATATACTGATATACTGATACACTGATATACTGATATACTGATATATTGATATACACTGATATACTGATATACTGATATACTGATACACTGATATATTGATATACACTGATATACTGATATACTGATATACTGATACACTGATACACTGATATACTGATATACTGATATACTGATATACTGATACACTGATATACTGATATACTGATATATTGATATACACTGATATACTGATACACTGATATATTGATATACACTGATATACTGATATACTGATATACTGATATACTGATATACTGATATTCACTGATATACTGATATACTGATATACTGATATACACTGATATACTGATACACTGATACACTGATATACTGATATACTGATATACTGATATACTGATATACTGATACACTGATATACTGATATACTGATATATTGATATACACTGATATACTGATACACTGATATATTGATATACACTGATATACTGATATACTGATATACTGATATACTGATATACTGATATACACTGATATACTGATATACTGATATACTGATACACTGATATACTGATATTCACTGATATACTGATATACTGATATACTGATATACTGATATACTGATACACTGATATACTGATATACTGATATACTGATATACTGATATACTGATACACTGATATACTGATATACTGATATACACTGATATACTGATATACACTGATATACTGATACACTGATATACTGATATACTGATATATTGATATACACTGATATACTGATATACTGATATACACTGATATACTGATATATTGATATACAATGATATACTGATATTTTGATATATACTGATATACACTGATATACTGATATACTGATATACACTGATATACTGATATATTGATATACACTGATATACTGATATACTGATATACTGATATACTGATATACTGATACACTGATATACTGATATACTGATATATTGATATACACTGATATACTGATATACTGATATACTGATATACTGATATACTGATACACTGATATACTGATATACTGATATATTGATATACACTGATATACTGATATACTGATACACTGATATATTGATATACACTGATATACTGATATACTGATATACTGATACACTGATATACACTGATACACTGATATACTGATATACTGATATACTGATATACTGATATATTGATATACACTGATATACTGATATACTGATATACACTGATATACTGATACACTGATATACACTGATATACTGATATATTGATATACACTGATATACTGATATACTGATATACTGATATACTGATACACTGATATACACTGATATACTGATATACTGATATACTGATATATTGATATACACTGATATACTGATATACTGATATACACTGATATACTGATACACTGATATACACTGATATACTGATATATTGATATACACTGATATACTGATATACTGATACACTGATATACTGATATACTGATATACTGATATACACTGATATACTGATATAACTGATATACTGATATACACTGATATACTGATATACTGATATACACTGATATACTGATATAACTGATATACTGATATACACTGATATACTGATATACTGATATACTGATATACACTGATATACTGATATACACTGATATACACTGATACACTGATATACTGATATACTGATAGACTGATACACTGATATACTGATATACTGATATACTGATATACACTGATATACTGATATACTGATATACTGATATACACTGATATACTGATATACTGATATACACTGATATACTGATATACTGATATACTGATATACACTGATATACTGATATACTGATATACTGATATACACTGATATACTGATATACTGATATACACTGATATACTGATATACTGATATACTGATATACACTGATATACTGATATACTGATATACTGATATACACTGATATACTGATATACTGATATACACTGATATACTGATATAACTGATATACTGATATACACTGATATACTGATATACTGATATACACTGATATACTGATATAACTGATATACTGATATACACTGATATACTGATATACTGATATATTGATATACACTGATATACTGATATACTGATATACTGATATACTGATATACTGATATACACTGATATACTGATATACACTGATATACACTGATATACTGATATACTGATATACACTGATATACTGATATACACTGATATACACTGATATACTGATATACTGATATACACTGATATACTGATATACACTGATATACACTGATATACTGATATATTGATATACACTGATATACTGATATACACTGATATACTGATATACTGATATACACTGATATACTGATATAACTGATATACTGATATACACTGATATACACTGATATACTGATATATTGATATACACTGATATACTGATATACTGATATACTGATATACTGATATACTGATATACACTGATATACTGATATACACTGATATACACTGATATACTGATATACTGATATACACTGATATACTGATATACACTGATATACACTGATATACTGATATATTGATATACACTGATATACTGATATACACTGATATACTGATATACACTGATATACACTGATATACACTGATATACACTGATATACTGATATATTGATATACACTGATATACACTGATATACACTGATATACACTGATATACTGATATACTGATATACACTGATATACTGATATACTGATATACTGATATACTGATACACTGATATACACTGATATACTGATATACACTGATATACACTGATATACACTGATATACTGATATACTGATATACACTGATATACTGATATACTGATATACTGATATACACTGATATACTGATATACTGATATACACTGATATACTGATATACACTGATATACTGATATACTGATATACTGATACACTGATATACACTGATATACTGATATACTGATATACACTGATATACACTGATATACACTGATATACTGATATACTGATATACACTGATATACTGATATACTGATATACTGATATACTGATATACTGATACACTGATATACACTGATATACTGATATACTGATATACACTGATATACTGATATACACTGATATACTGATATACTGATATACACTGATATACTGATATACTGATATACACTGATATACTGATATACACTGATATACTGATATATTGATATACACTGATATACTGATATACTGATATACTGATATACTGATACACTGATATACACTGATATACTGATATACTGATATACTGATATACACTGATATACTGATATACTGATATACACTGATATACTGATATACTGATATACACTGATATACTGATATACTGATATATTGATATACACTGATATACTGATATACTGATATACACTGATATACTGATATACTGATACACTGATATACTGATATACACTGATATACTGATATACACTGATATACTGATATACTGATATACTGATATACTGATATACACTGATATACTGATACACTGATATACACTGATATACTGATATACTGATATACTGATATACTGATATACACTGATATACTGATACACTGATATACACTGATATACTGATATACTGATATACTGATATACTGATATACACTGATATACTGATATACTGATATACACTGATATACTGATATACTGATATACACTGATATACTGATATACACTGATATACTGATATACACTGATATACTGATATACACTGATATACTGATATACTGATATACACTGATATACTGATATACTGATATACTGATATACTGATATACACTGATATACTGATATACACTGATATACTGATATACACTGATATACTGATATACACTGATATACTGATATACTGATATACACTGATATACTGATATACTGATATACACTGATATACACTGATATACTGATACACTGATATACACTGATATACTGATATACTGATATACACTGATATACACTGATACACTGATATACTGATATACACTGATACACTGATATACTGATATACACTGATATACTGATATACTGATACACTGATATACTGATATACACTGATATACACTGATATACTGATATACTGATATACTGATATACTGATATACTGATATACACTGATATACACTTATATACTGATATACTGATATTTCAGAATACACTGATATACTGATATACTGATATACACTGATATACTGATATACTGATATTTTGATATACACTGATATACTGATATACTGATATACACTGATATACTGATATACTGATATTTTGATATACACTGATATACTGATATACTGATATACACTGATATACTGATATACTGATATTTTGATATACACTGATATACTGATATACTGATACACTGATATACTGATATACTGATATTTTGATATACACTGATATACTGATATACACTGATATACTGATATACACTGATATACTGATATACTGATATACACTGATACACTGATACACTGATATACTGATATTTTGATATACACTGATATACTGATATACTGATATACTGATATACTGATATACACTGATATACTGATATACACTGATATACTGATATACACTGATATACTGATATACTGATATACTGATATACTGATATACTGATATACTGATATACTGATATACACTGATACACTGATACACTGATATACTGATATTTTGATATACACTGATATACTGATATACTGATATACTGATATACACTGATATACTGATATACACTGATATACTGATATACACTGATATACTGATATACTGATATACACTGATATACTGATATACACTGATATACTGATATACTGATATACACTGATATACTGATATACTGATATACTGATATACTGATATACACTGATATACTGATATACTGATATACTGATATACACTGATATACTGATATACTGATATACTGATATACTGATATACTAATATACTGATATACACTGATATACTGATATACTGATATACTGATATACACTGATATACTGATATACTGATATACTGATATACTGATATACACTGATATACTGATATACTGATATACTGATATACACTGATATACTGATATACTGATATACTGATATACTAATATACTGATATACTGATATACTGATATTTTGATATACACTGATATACTGATATACTGATATACACTGATATACTGATATACTGATATACACTGATATACTGATATACTGATATACACTGATATACTGATATACACTGATATACTGATATACTGATATACACTGATATACTGATATACTGATATACTGATATACTGATATACACTGATACACTGATATACTGATATACACTGATATACTGATATTTCAGAATACACTTATATACTGATATACTGATATTTTGATATACACTGATATACTGATATTTTGATATACACTGATATACTGATATACACTGATATACTGATATATTGATATACACTGATATACTGATATACACTGATATACTGATATTTCGATATATACTGATATTTTGATATACACTAATATACCGATATATTGATATACAATGATATACTGATATTTTGATATATACTGATATACACTGATATACTGATATACACTGATATACTGATATACTGATATACTGATATACTGATATAACTGATATATTGATATACACTGATATACTGATATACTGATATACTGATATACACTGATATACTGATATACACTGATATACTGATATACTGATATACACTGATATACTGATATACTGATATACTGATATACACTGATATACTGATATACTGATATACTGATATACACTGATATACTGATATACACTGATATACTGATATTTCGATATATACTGATATTTTGATATACACTAATATACCGATATATTGATATACAATGATATACTGATATTTTGATATATACTGATATACACTGATATACTGATATACTGATATACTGATATAACTGATATATTGATATACACTGATATACTGATATACTGATATACACTGATATACTGATATACTGATATACTGATATACACTGATATACTGATATACTGATATACTGATATAACTGATATATTGATATACACTGATATACTGATATACTGATATACACTGATATACTGATATACTGATATACACTGATATACTGATATACTGATATAACTGATATATTGATATACACTGATATACTGATATACTGATATACACTGATATACTGATATACTGATATACACTGATATACTGATATACTGATATACTGATATACTGATATAACTGATATATTGATATACACTGATATACTGATATACACTGATATACTGATATACTGATACACTGATATACACTGATATACTGATATACACTGATATATTGATATACACTGATATACTGATACACTGATATACACTGATATACTGATATACTGATATACACTGATATATTGATATACACTGATATACTGATACACTGATATACACTGATATACTGATACACTGATATACACTGATATATTGATATACACTGATATACTGATACACTGATATACTGATATACTGATATACTGATATACACTGATATACTGATATACTGATATACACTGATATACTGATATACTGATATACTGATATACTGATATACTGATATACACTGATATACTGATATACTGATATACTGATATACTGATATACTGATATACACTGATATACTGATATACTGATATACACTGATATACACTGATATACACTGATATACTGATATACTGATATACTGATATACACTGATATACACTGATATACTGATATACTGATATACTGATATACACTGATATACTGATATACTGATATACTGATATACACTGATATACACTGATATACTGATATACTGATATACTGATATACACTGATATACTGATATACTGATATACACTGATATACTGATATACTGATATACTGATATACTGATATACTGATATTTTGATATACACTGATATACTGATATACACTGATATACTGATATATTGATATATACTGATATACTGATATTTTGATATACACTGATATACTGATATATTGATATACACTGATATACTGATATTTTGATATACACTGATATACTGATATATTGATATACAATGATATACTGATATATTGATATACAATGATATACTGATATACTGATATACTGATATACTGATATTTTGATATACACTGATATACTGATATACTGATATATACTGATATACACTGATATACTGATATACTGATATACACTGATATACTGATATTTCTATATATACTGATATACTGATATTTTGATATACACTGATATACTGATATATTGATATACAATGATATACTGATATATTGATATACAATGATATACTGATATTTTGATATACACTGATATACTGATATACACTGATATACTGATATTTCGATATATACTGATATACTGATATTTCGATATATACTGATATACTGATATTTCGATATATACTGATATACTGATATATTGATATACACTGATATACTGATATATTGATATACAATGATATACTGATATTTTGATATATACTGATATACACTGATATACTGATATAACTGATATACTGATATACTGATATTTCGATATATACTGATATACTGATATTTCGATATATACTGATATACTGATATATTGATATACACTGATATACTGATATATTGATATACAATGATATACTGATATTTTGATATATACTGATATACACTGATATACTGATATAACTGATATACTGATATACTGATATTTCGATATATACTGATATACTGATATATTGATATACACTGATATACTGATATATTGATATACAATGATATACTGATATTTTGATATATACTGATATACACTGATATACTGATATAACTGATATACTGATATACTGATATTTCGATATATACTGATATACTGATATTTCGATATATACTGATATACTGATATATTGATATACACTGATATACTGATATATTGATATACAATGATATACTGATATTTTGATATATACTGATATACACTGATATACTGATATACTGATATACTGATATACTGATATTTCGATATATACTGATATACTGATATTTTGATATACACTGATATACTGATATATTGATATACAATGATATACTGATATATTGATATACACTGATATACTGATATACACTGATATTTCGATATATACTGATATACTGATATTTCGATATATACTGATATACTGATATTTCGATATATACTGATATACTGATATACTGATATACACTGATATACTGATATTTCGATATATACTGATATACTGATATTTCGATATATACTGATATACTGATATTTCGATATATACTGATATACTGATATTTCGATATATACTGATACACTGATATTTCGATATATACTGATACACTGATATTTCGATATATACTGATATACTGATATTTCGATATATACTGATATACTGATATACTGATATACACTGATATACTGATATTTCGATATATACTGATATACTGATATTTCGATATATACTGATATACTGATATTTCGATATATACTGATATACTGATATATTGATATACACTGATATACTGATATACTGATATACTGATATTTTGATATATACTGATATACACTGATATACTGATATACTGATATACACTGATATACTGATATATTGATATACACTGATATACTGATATACTGATATACTGATATACTGATATACTGATATACACTGATATACTGATATACTGATATACTGATATACTGATATACTGATATACTGATATACTGATACACTGATATACTGATATACTGATATACTGATATATTGATATACACTGATATACTGATATACTGATATACTGATATACTGATACACTGATATACTGATATACACTGATATACTGATACACTGATATACACTGATATACTGATATACTGATATACTGATATACTGATATACTGATATACTGATATACTGATATACTGATACACTGATATACTGATATACACTGATATACTGATACACTGATATACACTGATATACTGATATATTGATATACACTGATATACTGATATACTGATATACTGATATACTGATACACTGATATACTGATATACACTGATATACTGATACACTGATATACTGATATACACTGATATACTGATACACTGATATACTGATATACACTGATATACTGATACACTGATATACTGATATACACTGATATACTGATACACTGATATACACTGATATACTGATATATTGATATACACTGATATACTGATATACTGATATACTGATATACTGATACACTGATATACTGATATACACTGATATACTGATACACTGATATACACTGATATACTGATATACTGATATACTGATACACTGATATACACTGATATACTGATATACTGATATACTGATACACTGATATACTGATATACTGATATACTGATATACTGATATACACTGATATACTGATACACTGATA
Organism: Xenopus tropicalis; assembly: GCF_000004195.4. Taxonomy (NCBI): domain Eukaryota; kingdom Metazoa; phylum Chordata; class Amphibia; order Anura; family Pipidae; genus Xenopus; species Xenopus tropicalis. The sequence goes on along the minus strand of NC_030679.2, from coordinate 3,524,658 downwards.
TACACTGATACACTGATATACTGATATACTGATATACTGATATACTGATACACTGATATACTGATATACACTGATATACTGATATACTGATATACTGATATACACTGATATACTGATATACTGATATACTGATACACTGATATACTGATATACACTGATATACACTGATATACTGATATACTGATATACTGATACACTGATATACTGATATACTGATATACTGATATACTGATATACACTGATATACTGATATACACTGATATACTGATATACACTGATATACTGATATACTGATATACACTGATATACTGATATACTGATATACTGATATACTGATATACTGATATACTGATATACTGATATACTGATATACTGATACACTGATATACTGATATACACTGATATACACTGATATACTGATATACTGATATACTGATACACTGATATACTGATATACTGATATACTGATATACTGATATACACTGATATACTGATATACACTGATATACTGATATACACTGATATACTGATATACTGATATACACTGATATACTGATATACTGATATACTGATATACTGATATACTGATATACTGATATACTGATACACTGATATACTGATATACTGATATACTGATATACTGATACACTGATATACTGATATACTGATATACTGATATACTGATATACACTGATATACTGATATACACTGATATACTGATATACACTGATATACTGATATACTGATATACACTGATATACTGATATACACTGATATACTGATATACTGATATACTGATATACTGATATACTGATATACTGATATACTGATATACTGATATACTGATATACTGATATACACTGATATACTGATATACTGATACACTGATATACTGATATACTGATATACTGATACACTGCTATAGTGATATATTTACAGGGGCCAGCACTTGGCTGTTATTGGGTGCAGGGATGTGGGTGCTGACACTGAGTGTAAGGGACAGGCTGGGAGTTGCACGTTTGCCCGGGTGCTGTCAGTCCCAGCCGAGGGGCCGAGTGTCAGTTCCACATTCCTGAGCCCAGCGCTTATCTGTGTGTGGGGGGGGGGGGGGCTCCCTCACATCTGCCTCATGGCTACTTCCATCACTCACACTGGGGGTTTGTGCAGCCGGGGCTTATGGGTACAGAGAGTATCTCCCAACTATCTCAATCTGCTAGCTATCCTCTATCTATCTATCTATCTACCTATCTATCCATCCATAACTCTATCACCTGTCTGTCTATCCATCTATTCTTCCATCCATCCCTCTCTCTGTCCGTCCATCCATCCATCCATCTATTCTTCCATCCATCCCTCTCTCTGTCTGTCCGTCCATCCATCCATCCATCCATCCATCTATTCTTCCATCCATCCCTCTCTCTGTCTGTCCATCAATCCATCTATCCATCCATTCTTCCTTCCATCCATCCCTCTCTCTGTCTGTCCATCCATCCATCCATCCATCTATTCTTCCATCCATCCCTCTCTCTGTCTGTCCGTCCATCCATCCATCCATCCATCTATTCTTCCATCCATCCCTCTCTCTGTCTGTCCATCCATCCATCCATCCATCCATCTATTCTTCCATCCATCCCTCTCTCTGTCTGTCCATCCATCCATCCATCCATCCATCCATCTATTCTTCCATCCATCCCTCTCTCTGTCTGTCCATCCATCCATCCATCCATCCATCTATTCTTCCATCCATCCCTCTCTCTGTCTGTCCATCCATCCATCCATCCATCCATCTATTCTTCCATCCATCCCTCTCTCTGTCTGTCCATCCATCCATCCATCTATTCTTCCATCCATCCCTCTCTCTGTCTGTCCATCCATCCATCCATCCATCTATTCTTCCATCCATCCTTCTCTCTGTCTGTCCATCCATCCATCCATCTATTCTTCCATCCATCCCTCTCTCTGTCTGTCCATCCATCCATCCATCCATCTATTCTTCCATCCATCCCTCTCTCTGTCTGTCCATCCATCCATCCATCCATCCATCCATCCATCCATCCATCCATCCATCCATCCATCCATCCATCTATTCTTCCATCCATCCCTCTCTCTGTCTGTCCATCAATCCATCTATCCATCCATTCTTCCTTCCATCCATCCCTCTCTCTGTCTGTCCATCCATCCATCCATCCATCTATTCTTCCATCCATCCCTCTCTCTGTCTGTCCGTCCATCCATCCATCCATCCATCTATTCTTCCATCCATCCCTCTCTCTGTCTGTCCATCCATCCATCCATCCATCCATCCATCTATTCTTCCATCCATCCCTCTCTCTGTCTGTCCATCCATCCATCCATCCATCTATTCTTCCATCCATCCCTCTCTCTGTCTGTCCATCCATCCATCCATCCATCCATCTATTCTTCCATCCATCCCTCTCTCTGTCTGTCCATCCATCCATCCATCCATCCATCTATTCTTCCATCCATTCCTCTCTCTATCCGTCCATCCATCCATCCATCCATCCATCCATCTATTCTTCCATCCATCCCTCTCTCTGTCTGTCCATCAATCCATCTATCCATCCATTCTTCCTTCCATCCATCCCTCTCTCTGTCTGTCCATCCATCCATCCATCCATCCATCTATTCTTCCATCCATCCCTCTCTCTGTCTGTCCGTCCATCCATCCATCCATCCATCTATTCTTCCATCCATCCCTCTCTCTGTCTGTCCATCCATCCATCCATCCATCCATCTATTCTTCCATCCATCCCTCTCTCTGTCTGTCCATCCATCCATCCATCCATCCATCCATCCATCTATTCTTCCATCCATCCCTCTCTCTGTCTGTCCATCCATCCATCCATCCATCCATCTATTCTTCCATCCATCCCTCTCTCTGTCTGTCCATCCATCCATCCATCCATCCATCCATCTATTCTTCCATCCATCCTTCTCTCTGCCTGTCCATCTATCCATCCATCTATTCTTCCATCCATTCCTCTCTCTATCCGTCCATCCATCCATCCATCCATCTATCCATCCATTCTTCCTTCCATCCATCCCTCTCTCTGTCTGTCCATCCATTCATCTTTCTATCTATCCATCCATAATTCTATCACCTGTCTATCTAACAATCTGTCATCTATATATCCATCCATCCCTCTATCTGTCTATCTATCATCTATTACTCTATCATCTATCGATATCTATCCATCCACATCTATATATGTTAGTATCTAATCATCATTGAGGCTAAATGATAGCTACAGCCCCCCCCCCCCAGTAGTTACAGTTGCTGCTTAGTGAGCTCTCCCCCAAAATTTAAGATAGCTGCTTTGATTCCCCCCCCCCCGGGGATGAAATCGCTTGCCCAGCCGGAGGCAGATTCCTTATGACAATGATCCTGAGCCGGCGGATTTATCTATCTATGGACACTGAGGCTTATGCTGTCTTTCCTGGGCTCTGTCCTGGGCTCTGTCCTGGGGTCTGTCCTGGGCTCTGTCCTGGGCTCTGTCCTGGGCTCTGTCCTGGGGTTTGTCCCTGGGTGTGTTTTGGGTTTGTCCTGGGGGTCTGTCCCTGGCTCTGTTTTGGGTTTGTCCCGGGGGTCTGTCCCTGGGTGTGTTTTGGGTTTGTCCTGGGGGTCTGTCCCTGGCTCTGTTTTGGGTTTGTCCCGGGGGTCTGTCCCTGGCTTTGTTTTGGGTTTGTCCCGGGGGTCTGTCCCTGGCTCTGTTTTGGGTTTGTCCCGGGGGTCTGTCCCTGGCTTTGTTTTGGGTTTGTCCCGGGGGTCTGTCCCTGGCTTTGTTTTGGGTTTGTCCCGGGGGTCTGTCCCTGGCTCTGTTTTGGGTCTGTCCCAGGGTCTGCCCCTGGCTTTGTTTTGGGTCTGTCCCGGGGGTCTGTCCCTGGCTCTGTTTTGGGTTTGTCCCGGGGGTCTGTCCCTGGCTCTGTTTTGGGTCTGTCCCAGGGTCTGCCCCGGGGTCAGTGCTTGAGGCTGTAGAACCAACAGGAGCGAAAGGTTGGGGATCCAGTCTTTGAGGTCCCATTGTTTTGTATGGAACAGAGAAGCTATGACCCCCCCCAAGGGTTGTATGTTTTTGGCAGAGAGGGGGCTAATTGCAGGGGGGGGGGTTCTAGTGACTCCAATTAGTGAGCGCTGTTGATTAGGAAAATTAATGAGATTTCTCGGTTCATCTGATGAGATGTCAATAGAAGCGACAAACAAAACAGAGTGTGTGTCACTGACCCAATGCAGAGATTTGCCCTCTCACCCCCGGGCACATATTCAACCCTACCTGGCTACTTCACTGCTCAATTAGGAACATTATGCATCGTCGCACAAACACCAGTGCAGCCTGCAGCTAATTAGTCATTTGGGACATGGGTTTAACATGTGACCATTTCTTGAAGCATTTTTGTTTGGATCCTGCAGAATTTATCCACTGGATCTTCTCAAACTTCCTATAGTTACTGTGCTGTTCCCTCTGATGTGTTCCACCTCACAGGATGGCATGGGTTAAAGGCTTAATCAGTCATTCCATTAGGGCTATAACGTCTCCCTCTTGCCCTACTGTCTCCATCTTGTCCTACTGTCTCCATCTTGCCCTACTGTCTCCATCTTGCCCTACTGTCTCCTTCTTGCCCTACTGTCCCCATCTTGCCCTACTGTCCCCATCTTGCCCTACTGTCCCCATCTTGTCCTACTGTCCCCATCTTGCCCTACTGTCTCCATCTTGCCCTACTGTCCCCATCTTGCCCTACTGTCTCCTTCTTGCCCTACTGTCCCCATCTTGCTCTACTGTCCCCATCTTGCCCTACTGTCCCCATCTTGCCCTACTGTCCCCATCTTGCCCTACTGTCCCCATCTTGCTCTACTGTCCCCATCTTGCCCTACTGTCTCCATCTTGCCCTACTGTCCCCATCTTGTCCTACTGTCTCCCTCTTGCCCTACTGTCCCCATCTTGCCCTACTGTCTCCATCTTGCCCTACTGTCTCCCTCTTGCCCTACTGTCCCCATCTTGCCCTACTGTCTCCATCTTGCCCTACTGTCCCCATCTTGTCCTACTGTCTCCCTCTTGCCCTACTGTCCCCATCTTGCCCTACTGTCCCCATCTTGTCCTACTGTCTCCCTCTTGCCCTACTGTCCCCATCTTGCCCTACTGTCTCCATCTTGCTCTACTGTCCCCATCTTGCCCTACTGTCTCCATCTTTCCCTACTTTCTCCATCTTGCTCTATTGTCTCCATCCTTCCCTACAGTCTCCATCTCGCTTTTACTGTTTCCATCATGCCCTACTGTCTCAAGCTTGTCCTACGGTCTTCCTCTTGCCCTACTTTCTCCATCTTCCTTTATTGTCCCCATCTTGCTCTACTGTCCCCATCTTGCCCTACTGTCCCCATCTTGTCCTACTGTCTCCCTCTTGCCCTACTGTCCCCATCTTGCCCTACTGTCTCCATCTTGCCCTACTGTCTCCATCTTGCTCTACTATCTCCATCTTTCCCTACTTTCTCCATCTTGCTCTATTGTCTCCATCCTTCCCTACAGTCTCCATCTCGCTTTTACTGTTTCCATCATGCCCTACTGTCTCAAGCTTGTCCTACGGTCTTCCTCTTGCCCTACTTTCTCCATCTTCCTTTATTGTCTCCATCTTGCCCTACTGTCCCCATCTCACTTTTACTGTCTCCATCTAGCTCTATTGCCTCCATCTTGCCCTACTGTCTTAATCTCGCTTTTATTGTGTCTCTATCTTGTCCTTCTGTTTCCATCTTGTACTGCTGTCTCCCTCTTGTCCTACTGTCTCTATCTTACCCTACTGTCTCCCTCTTGTCCTACTGTGTCCCTCTTGTCCTACTGTCTCCATCTTACCCTACTGCCTCCCTCTTTCCCTACTTTCTCTATCTTGCTTTTACTGTTTCCATCATGCCCTACTGTCTCCATCTTGTCCTACTGTCTGCTTGTCCTACTGTCTCCATCTGGTCCAACTGTCTCCACCTTGCCCTACTGTCTCCCTCTTGCCCTACTGTCTCCCTCTTGCTCTACTGTCTCCCTCTTGTCCTACTCTCTCCATCTTGTCCAACTGTCTTTGTCTTACCCTACTGTCTCCATCTTGCCCTACTTTCTCCATCTTGCTCTATTGTCGCCATCTTGCTCCACTGTCTCCATCTTGCCCTACTGTCTCTATCGTGTCCTACTGTCTCCATCTTGCCCTACTTTCTCCATATTGCTCTATTGTCGCCATCTTGCTCCACTGTCTCCATCTTGCCCTACTTTCTCCATCTTTCCCTACTGTCTCCATCTCACTTTTATTGTCTCCATGTTGCTCTATTGTCTCCATCTTGCCTTACTGTCTCCATCTTGCCCTACTTTCTCCATCTTGCTCTATTGTCTCCATCCTGCCCTACTGTCTCCTTCTTGCCCTACTGTCTCCATCTTGCCCTACTGTCTCCATCTTGCCCTACTGTCTCCATCTTGTCCTACAGTCTCCATCCTGTCCTACTGTCTCCATCTTCCCCTACTGTCTCCATCTTGGTTTTACTGTTGCCATCATGCCCTACTTTCTCCATCTTGCTCTATTGTCCCCATCTTGCCCTACTGTCTCAAGCTTGTCCTACTGTCTCCATCTTGCCCTACTGTCCCCATCTTGCCCTACTGTCTCCATCTTGCCCTACTGTCTCCATCTTGCTCTATTGTCTCCATCCTTCCCTACTGTCTCCATCTCTCTTTTACTGTTTCCATCTTGCCCTACTGTCTTCATCATGCCCTACTGTCTCCATCATGCCCTACTGTCTCCATCATGCCATACTGTCTCCATCATGCCCTACTGTCTCCATCTTGTCCTACTGTCTCCATCTTGCCATACTGTCTCCGTCTTCTACTGTCTCCATCTTGCCCTACTGTCTCCATCTTGCCCTATTGTCTCCTTCTTGCCCTACTGTCTCCATCTTGTTCTATTGTCTCCATCTTGTCCTACAGTCTCCATCTTGCCCTACTGTCTCCATCTTGTTCTATTGTCTCCATCTTGCCCTACAGTCTCCATCTTGCCCTACTGTCTCAATTTTCTCCTACTGTCTCCATCTTGCCCTACTGTCTCCATCTTGTTCTATTGTCTCCATCTTGCCCTACTGTCTCCATCTTCTACTGTCTCCATCTTGCCCTACTGTCTCCATCTTGTTCTATTGTCTCCATCTTTTCCTACAGTCTCCATCTTGCCCTACTGTCTCCATTTTCTCCTACTGTCTCCATCTTGCCCTACTGTCTCCATCTTGTTCTATTGTCTCCATCTTGTCCTACAGTCTCCATCTTGCCCTACTGTCTCCATCTTGTTCTATTGTCTCAAGCTTTTCCTACTGTCTCCATCTTGCCCTACTGTCCCCATCTTGCTCTATTGTCTCCATCCTTCCCTACTGTCTCCATCTCTCTTTTACTGTTTCCATCTTGCCCTATTGTCTCCATCTTGTCCTACAGTCTCCATCTTTTCCTACTGTCTCCATCTTGTTCTATTGTCTCCATCTTGCCCTACTATCTCCGTCTTCTACTGTCTCCATCTTGTTCTATTGTCTCCATCTTGCCCTACTGTCCCCATCTTGCCCTACTTTCTCCATCTTGCTCTATTGTCCCCATCTTGCCCTACTGTCTCAAGCTTGTCCTACTGTCTCCATCTTGCCCTACTGTCCCCATCTTGCCCTACTGTCTCCATCTTGCCCTACTGTCTCCATCTTGCTCTATTGTCTCCATCCTTCCCTACTGTCTCCATCTCTCTTTTACTGTTTCCATCTTGCCCTACTGTCTTCATCATGCCCTACTGTCTCCATCATGCCCTACTGTCTCCATCATGCCATACTGTCTCCATCATGCCCTACTGTCTCCATCTTGTCCTACTGTCTCCATCTTGCCATACTGTCTCCGTCTTCTACTGTCTCCATCTTGCCCTACTGTCTCCATCTTGCCCTATTGTCTCCGTCTTCTACTGTCTCCATCTTGTTCTATTGTCTCCATCTTGTCCTACAGTCTCCATCTTGCCCTACTGTCTCCATCTTGTTCTATTGTCTCCATCTTGCCCTACAGTCTCCATCTTGCCCTACTGTCTCAATTTTCTCCTACTGTCTCCATCTTGCCCTACTGTCTCCATCTTGTTCTATTGTCTCCATCTTGCCCTACTGTCTCCATCTTCTACTGTCTCCATCTTGCCCTACTGTCTCCATCTTGTTCTATTGTCTCCATCTTTTCCTACAGTCTCCATCTTGCCCTACTGTCTCCATTTTCTCCTACTGTCTCCATCTTGCCCTACTGTCTCCATCTTGTTCTATTGTCTCCATCTTGTCCTACAGTCTCCATCTTGCCCTACTGTCTCCATCTTGTTCTATTGTCTCAAGCTTTTCCTACTGTCTCCATCTTGCCCTACTGTCCCCATCTTGCTCTATTGTCTCCATCCTTCCCTACTGTCTCCATCTCTCTTTTACTGTTTCCATCTTGCCCTATTGTCTCCATCTTGTCCTACAGTCTCCATCTTTTCCTACTGTCTCCATCTTGTTCTATTGTCTCCATCTTGCCCTACTATCTCCGTCTTCTACTGTCTCCATCTTGTTCTATTGTCTCCATCTTGCCCTACTGTCCCCATCTTGCCCTACTGCCCCCATCTTTCCCTACTGTCCCCATCTTGCCCTACTGTCCCCATCTTGTCCTACTGTCTCCCTCTTGCCCTACTGTCCCCATCTTGCCCTACTGTCTCCATCTTGCCCTACTGTCTCCATCTTGCTCTACTATCTCCATCTTTCCCTACTTTCTCCATCTTGCTCTATTGTCTCCATCCTTCCCTACAGTCTCCATCTTGCCCTACTGTCTCAATTTTCTCCTACTGTCTCCATCTTGCCCTACTGTCTCCATCTTGTTCTATTGTCTCCATCTTGCCCTACTGTCTCCGTCTTCTACTGTCTCCATCTTGCCCTACTGTCTCCATCTTGTTCTATTGTCTCCATCTTTTCCTACAGTCTCCATCTTGCCCTACTGTCTCCATTTTCTCCTACTGTCTCCATCTTGCCCTACTGTCTCCATCTTGTTCTATTGTCTCCATCTTGTCCTACAGTCTCCATCTTGTCCTACAGTCTCCATCTTGCCCTACTGTCTCCATCTTGTTCTATTGTCTCAAGCTTTTCCTACTGTCTCCATCTTGCCCTACTGTCCCCATCTTGCTCTATTGTCTCCATCCTTCCCTACTGTCTCCATCTCTCTTTTACTGTTTCCATCTTGCCCTATTGTCTCCATCTTGTCCTACAGTCTCCATCATTTCCTACCGTCTCCATCTTGTTCTATTGTCTCCATCTTGCCCTACTATCTCCGTCTTCTACTGTCTCCATCTTGTTCTATTGTCTCCATCTTGCCCTACTGTCCCCATCTTGCCCTACTGCCCCCATCTTTCCCTACTGTCCCCATCTTGTCCTACTGTCCCCATCTTGTCCTACTGTCCCCATCTTGCCCTACTGTCCCTATCTTGCTCTACTGTCTCCATCTTCTCCTACTTGGGCCCCTTAGTAAGGTAAGATGGGACTTCATCAGTTTCACCACATGCAACTCCATCCTGGGGTAATTGAATTGAGATACCTGTATCTGTACATCCAACTTAGCAATGTCAAAGCAGCTGGACCTCTGTGGTGTAGGACTTTACTTACCCTTTAATTAGAAGCTAGACAATAATATCCACTGGGCAGGGGGCTGATTTAATAAGCTGGGGGGGGGGGGGGCAGCAACTTTGTGAAGGTCTCAACAACCATCTTAATTAATGAGATAATCACCATGAATAAAAACAGCAATTAGGGAGGAGAGGAGAAGACAAGCCGGGGTGGGGGCAGGAGAAAGGGAACGAGGAGAAGGATCTACGGTGTCCTAGTGGTGCCCCGGTTCTGCTACTGAGCTGCCGGCAGTGTCAGGGTTAAGATTTTCCTGAGCCGATTCCCTGTTGGCGGCGATTATTACCCAATGTACTAACGGCAGGAATGAAGTAACATCAGGCTCCTCGCAAGGTGCTTCAGCTAGAATAATATTTGCCATTCCGATCATTGTTTGGCCTCTTACCCAAGCCCATTAACCCTTTCAGGGCACCTCATTATATATTTTGGGTTCTTGACTTATGGATCTGGGCCCAACAAACAGCCCCATGGGTAAATACCCATAATTCCTTTTTACTACTTCATTCCCATACGTATGATAGGGGGTTACACTGTGACAGTGTGGGGGGGGGGGCTGGGGGAAAGATGGGGGTATATCTGTGCCTATATATTATACAGTTACATTATGTGCATATATGATATGGGGGTTACACTGTGACAGTGGGGGGGGGGGGCTGGGGGAAAGATGGGGGGTATATCTGTGCCTATATATTATACAGTTACATTATGTGCATATATGATATGGGGGTTACACTGTGACAGTGGGGGGGGGGGGGCTGGGGGAAAGATGGGGGGTATATCTGTGCCTATATATTATACAGTTACATTATGTGCATATATGATATGGGGGTTACACTGTGACAGTGGGGGGGGGGAAAGATGGGGGGGTATATCTGTGCCTATATATTATACAGTTACATTATGTGCATATATGATATGGGGGTTACACTGTGACAGTGGGGGGGGGGCTGGGGGAAAGATGGGGGGTATATCTGTGCCTATATATTATACAGTTACATTATGTGCATATATGATATGGGGGTTACACTGTGACAGTGGGGGGGGGGGAAAGATGGGGGGGTATATCTGTGCCTATATATTATACAGTTACATTATGTGCATATATGATATGGGGGTTACACTGTGACAGTGGGGGGGGGGGGGGGCTGGGGGAAAGATGGGGGGTATATCTGTGCCTATATATTATACAGTTACATTATGTGCATATATGATATGGGGGTTACACTGTGACAGTGGGGGGGGGGCTGGGGGAAAGATGGGGGGTATATCTGTGCCTATATATTATACAGTTACATTATGTGCATATATGATATGGGGGTTACACTGTGACAGTGGGGGGGGCTGGGGAAAGATGGGGGTATATCTGTGCCTATATATTATACAGTTACATTATGTGCATATATGATATGGGGGTTACACTGTGACAGTGGGGGGGGGCTGGGGGAAAGATGGGGGGTATATCTGTGCCTATATATTATACAGTTACATTATGTGCATATATGATATGGGGGTTACACTGTGACAGTGGGGGGGGGGGGAAAGATGGGGGTATATCTGTGCCTATATATTATACAGTTACATTATGTGCATATATGATATGGGGGTTACACTGTGACAGTGGGGGGGGGGGGGGGAAAGATGGGGGGTATATCTGTGCCTATATATTATACAGTTACATTATGTGCATATATGATATGGGGGTTACACTGTGACAGTGGGGGGGGGGGGGGGGAAAGATGGGGGTATATCTGTGCCTATATATTATACAGTTACATTATGTGCATATATGATATGGGGGTTACACTGTGACAGTGGGGGGGGGGGGGGAAAGATGGGGGTATATCTGTGCCTATATATTATACAGTTACATTATGTGCATATATGATATGGGGGTTACACTGTGACAGTGGGGGGGGGGGGGGGGGGGAAAGATGGGGGGTATATCTGTGCCTATATATTATACAGTTACATTATGTGCATATATGATATGGGGGTTACACTGTGACAGTGGGGGGGGGGGGGGGGGAAAGATGGGGGGTATATCTGTGCCTATATATTATACAGTTACATTATGTGCATATATGATATGGGGGTTACACTGTGACAGTGGGGGGGGGGGGGGGAAAGATGGGGGGTATATCTGTGCCTATATATTATACAGTTACATTATGTGCATATATGATATGGGGTTACACTGTGACAGTGGGGGGGGGGGGGGGGGGGGGAAAGATGGGGGGTATATCTGTGCCTATATATTATACAGTTACATTATGTGCATATATGATATGGGGGTTACACTGTGACAGTGGGGGGGGGGGCTGGGGGAAAGATGGGGGGTATATCTGTGCCTATATATTATACAGTTACATTATGTGCATATATGATATGGGGGTTACACTGTGACAGTGGGGGGGGGGGGGGGAAAGATGGGGGGTATATCTGTGCCTATATATTATACAGTTACATTATGTGCATATATGATATGGGGGTTACACTGTGACAGTGGGGGGGGGGGCTGGGGGAAAGATGGGGGGTATATCTGTGCCTATATATTATACAGTTACATTATGTGCATATATGATATGGGGGTTACACTGTGACAGTGGGGGGGGGGGCTGGGGGAAAGATGGGGGGTATATCTGTGCCTATATATTATACAGTTACATTATGTGCATATATGATATGGGGGTTACACTGTGACAGTGGGGGGGGGGGGAAAGATGGGGGGTATATCTGTGCCTATATATTATACAGTTACATTATGTGCATATATGATATGGGGGTTACACTGTGACAGTGGGGGGGGGGGCTGGGGGAAAGATGGGGGGTATATCTGTGCCTATATATTATACAGTTACATTATGTGCATATATGATATGGGGGTTACACTGTGACAGTGGGGGGGGGGGCTGGGGGAAAGATGGGGGGTATATCTGTGCCTATATATTATACAGTTACATTATGTGCTTATTTTATATCTGTCTCAAATGGATATCGGTTCTACAGGTTACAGACAGGTGTGGGATGAGTTTTCCTGACCTACATATCAAGGCACCCCCCCATAGTCAAATGGCAAGATGGAGACAGTAGGACAAGATGGAGACAGTAGGGCAAGATGGAGACAGTAGGACAAGATGGAGACAGTAGGGCAAGATGGAGACAGTAGGACAAGATGGAGACAGTAGGACAAGATGGAGACAGTAGGGCAAGATGGAGACAGTAGTACAAGATGGGGACAGTAGGGCAAGATGGAGACAGTAGGGCAAGATGGAGACAGTAGGACAAGATGGAGACAGTAGGGCAAGATGGAGACAGTAGGACAAGATGGAGACAGTAGGACAAGATGGAGACAGTAGGGCAAGATGGGGACAGTAGGGCAAGATGGGGACAGTAGGGCAAGATGGAGACAGTAGGGCAAGATGGAGACAGTAGGACAAGATGGAGACAGTAGGGCAAGATGGAGACAGTAGGACAAGATGGAGACAGTAGGACAAGATGGAGACAGTAGGGCAAGATGGAGACAGTAGGACAAGATGGAGACAGTAGGACAAGATGGAGACAGTAGGACAAGATGGAGACAGTAGGACAAGATGGAGACAGTAGGACAAGATGGGGACAGTAGGGCAAGATGGAGACAGTAGGGCAAGATGGAGAGAGTAGGGCAAGATGGCGGCAGTAGGACAAGATGGAGACAGTAGGGCAAGATGGAGACAGTAGGGCAAGATGGAGACAGTAGGACAAGATGGAGACAGTAGGGCAAGATGGGGACAGTAGGGCAAGATGGAGACAGTAGGGCAAGATGGAGACATTAGGGCAAGATGGAGACAGTAGGGCAAGATGGAGACAGTAGGGCAAGATGGAGACAGTAGGGCAAGATGGAGACAGTAGGACAAGATGGAGACAGTAGGGCAAGATGGAGACAGTAGGACAAGATGGAGACAGTAGGACAAGATGGAGACAGTAGGGCAAGATAGAGACAGTTACAACATATAAAATATTAGTTTAGAGGTATAGTTCCCCTTTGATAATAGGGATATTGACTGACTGTCACGCAGCTGATTGGTAGGTTACACTGCCTGTCTCTCCAGCTGTTCATAGGACTCTCAGTTTTCTAAGGGTTGAGTTGGGAATTTAAGATACTGGACTCTCTGATCTCTCTCTCTTGTATCTCAGTCTGTCTGAGAACAGATGGTAGCGGGTCCCTCCCCTGACTGCTTTATATAGGCAGGACTGTCTAAGCATTGTGGGTAGGGGGCGCTCTATGCCTCCCTTACAGTAGGGTAAGCAGGGCTGTATGTCTCTCTTAACACTTGGTGCGCTGTCTCTCACAGGTGGTAGTGAATGTCGTCTGTCTGTCTGTCCAACATGGAGTTGCCATAGGGCACTGAGCCCATTGGGAGGCTACGGCTGACAGTTAGGTGGGACTTCTCCCCGCTGGCACATTATTACTGGGTGTGTCACATGATCTAATCATCAGCCATAATTAATTAATTAGAGCGACAGGGAGATAATGATTCAGTATTTTGCCTTTAATTATCTCATCGTCTGGATCCCATGTGAGCCCAGAGCAGCCAATAGCACGATAGATCACTGATCAGTGGTGGAACAGGGCAGATTCCATCCCTCGCTTCTTCTCCTGCTGCTGCAACTTACAGCCCTAGCCCAGCATCTATTCTTATAGCCACGCTAGCCCAGCATCTATTCTTATAGCCACGCTAGCCCAGCATCTATTCTTATAGCCACGCTAGCCCAGCATCTATTCTTATAGCCACGCTAGCCCAGCATCTATTCTTATAGCCACGCTAGCCCAGCATCTATTCTTATAGCCACGCTAGCCCAGCATCTATTCTTATAGCCACGCTAGCCCAGCATCTATTCTTATAGCCACGCTAGCCCAGCATCTATTCTTATAGCCACGCTAGCCCAGCATCTATTCTTATAGCCACGCTAGCCCAGCATCCATTCTTATAGCCACGCTAGCCCAGCATCCATTCTTATAGCCACGCTAGTCCAGCATCCATTCTTATAGCCACGCTAGCCCAGCATCCATTCTTATAGCCACAATAGCCCCAGTACAGTCCCCTGGCACATACTTATACCCACACTAGCCCCGGTACTGCCCCCTGGCACATACTTATACCCACACTAGCCCCAGTACTGCCCCCTGGCACATACTTATACCCACACTAGCCCCAGTACTGCCCCCTGGCACATACTTATACCCACACTAGCCCCAGTACTGCCCCCTGGCACATACTTATACCCACACTAGCCCCAGTACTGCCCCCTGGCACATACTTATACCCACACTAGCCCCGGTACTGCCCCCTGGCACATACTTATACCCACACTAGCCCCAGTACTGCCCCCTGGCACATACTTATACCCACACTAGCCCCAGTACTGCCCCCTGGCACATACTTATACCCACACTAGCCCCGGTACTGCCCCTGGCACATACTTATACCCACACTAGCCCCGGTACTGCCCCCTGGCACATACTTATACCCACACTAGCCCCGGTACTGCCCCCTGGCACATACTTATACCCACACTAGCCCCGGTACTGCCCCCTGGCACATACTTATACCCACACTAGCCCCAGTACTGCCCCCTGGCACATACTTATACCCACACTAGCCCCAGTACTGCCCCCTGGCACATACTTATACCCACACTAGCCCCAGTACTGCCCCCTGGCACATACTTATACCCACACTAGCCCCAGTACTGCCCCCTGGCACATACTTATACCCACACTAGCCCCAGTACTGCCCCCTGGCACATACTTATACCCACACTAGCCCCAGTACTGCCCCCTGGCACATACTTATACCCACACTAGCCCCAGTACTGCCCCCTGGCACATACTTATACCCACACTAGCCCCAGTACTGCCCCCTGGCACATACTTATACCCACACTAGCCCCAGTACTGCCCCCTGGTACATACTTATACCCACACTAGCCCCGGTACTGCCCCCTGGTACATACCTATACCCACACTAGCCCCAGTACTGCCCCCTGGCACATACTTATACCCACACTAGCCCCAGTACTGCCCCCTGGCACATACTTATACCCACACTAGCCCCAGTACTGCCCCCTGGCACATACTTATACCCACACTAGCCCCAGTACTGCCCCCTGGCACATACTTATACCCACACTAGCCCCCAGTACTGCCCCCTGACACATACTTATACCCACACTAGCCCCAGTACTGCCCCCTGGCACATACTTATACCCACACTAGCCCCAGTACTGCCCCCTGGCACATACTTATACCCACACTAGCCCCAGTACTGCCCCCTGGCACATACTTATACCCACACTAGCCCCAGTACTGCCCCCTGGCACATACTTATACCCACACTAGCCCCAGTACTGCCCCCTGACACATACTTATACCCACACTAGCCCCAGTACTGCCCCCTGGCACATACTTATACCCACACTAGCCCCGGTACTGCCCCCTGGCACATACTTATACCCACACTAGCCCCGGTACTGCCCCCTGGCACATACTTATACCCACACTAGCCCCAGTACTGCCCCCTGGCACATACTTATACCCACACTAGCCCCGGTACTGCCCCCTGGCACATACTTATACCCACACTAGCCCCGGTACTGCCCCCTGGCACATACTTATACCCACACTAGCCCCGGTACTGCCCCCTGGCACATACTTATACCCACACTAGCCCCAGTACTGCCCCCTGGCACATACTTATACCCACACTAGCCCCAGTACTGCCCCCTGGCACATACTTATACCCACACTAGCCCCAGTACTGCCCCCTGGCACATACTTATACCCACACTAGCCCCAGTACTGCCCCCTGGCACATACTTATACCCACACTAGCCCCAGTACTGCCCCCTGGCACATACTTATACCCACACTAGCCCCAGTACTGCCCCTGGCACATACTTATACCCACACTAGCCCCAGTACTGCCCCCTGGCACATACTTATACCCACACTAGCCCCAGTACTGCCCCCTGGTACATACTTATACCCACACTAGCCCCGGTACTGCCCCCTGGTACATACCTATACCCACACTAGCCCCAGTACTGCCCCCTGGCACATACTTATACCCACACTAGCCCCAGTACTGCCCCCTGGCACATACTTATACCCACACTAGCCCCAGTACTGCCCCCTGGCACATACTTATACCCACACTAGCCCCAGTACTGCCCCCTGGCACATACTTATACCCACACTAGCCCCGGTACTGCCCCCTGGCACATACTTATACCCACACTAGCCCCAGTACTGCCCCCTGACACATACTTATACCCACACTAGCCCCAGTACTGCCCCCTGGCACATACTTATACCCACACTAGCCCCAGTACTGCCCCCTGGCACATACTTATACCCACACTAGCCCCAGTACTGCCCCCTGGCACATACTTATACCCACACTAGCCCCGGTACTGCCCCCTGGCACATACTTATACCCACACTAGCCCCAGTACTGCCCCCTGACACATACTTATACCCACACTAGCCCCAGTACTGCCCCCTGGCACATACTTATACCCACACTAGCCCCAGTACTGCCCCCTGGCACATACTTATACCCACACTAGCCCCAGTACTGCCCCCTGGCACATACTTATACCCACACTAGCCCCAGTACTGCCCCCTGGCACATACTTATACCCACACTAGCCCCAGTACTGCCCCCTGACACATACTTATACCCACACTAGCCCCAGTACTGCCCCCTGGCACATACTTATACCCACACTAGCCCCGGTACTGCCCCCTGGCACATACTTATACCCACACTAGCCCCGGTACTGCCCCCTGGCACATACTTATACCCACACTAGCCCCAGTACTGCCCCCTGGCACATACTTATACCCACACTAGCCCCAGTACTGCCCCCTGGCACATACTTATACCCACACTAGCCCCGGTACTGCCCCTGGCACATACTTATACCCACACTAGCCCCGGTACTGCCCCCTGGCACATACTTATACCCACACTAGCCCCAGTACTGCCCCCTGGCACATACTTATACCCACACTAGCCCCAGTACTGCCCCCTGGCACATACTTATACCCACACTAGCCCCAGTACTGCCCCCTGGCACATACTTATACCCACACTAGCCCCAGTACTGCCCCCTGGCACATACTTATACCCACACTAGCCCCAGTACTGCCCCCTGGCACATACTTATACCCACACTAGCCCCAGTACTGCCCCCTGGCACATACTTATACCCACACTAGCCCCGGTACTGCCCCCTGGCACATACTTATACCCACACTAGCCCCAGTACTCCCCCCTGGCACATACTTATACCCACACTAGCCCCGGTACTGCCCCCTGGTACATACTTATATCCACACTAGCCCCAGTACTGCCCCTGGCACATACTTATACCCACACTAGCCCCAGTACTGCCCCCTGGCACATACTTATACCCACACTAGCCCCAGTACTGCCCCCTGGCACATACTTATACCCACACTAGCCCCAGTACTGCCCCTGGCACATACTTATACCCACACTAGCCCCAGTACTGCCCCCTGGCACATACTTATACCCACACTAGCCCCAGTACTGCCCCCTGGCACATACTTATACCCACACTAGCCCCAGTACTGCCCCCTGGCACATACTTATACCCACACTAGCCCCAGTACTGCCCCCTGGCACATACTTATACCCACACTAGCCCCAGTACTGCCCCCTGGCACATACTTATACCCACACTAGCCCCAGTACTGCCCCCTGGCACACCTGTACCTGCCCCAGGTCTGTACCAGTAGAAGCCCCCGCCCAGACCCCAGTTCTACCTACTGGCCCCTCCCAGCTCCCTCTCTACCTGTTCTTGCTCCTGCCCCTTCCTCTGCCCCCCCCGTACCACCTGTACTTACCCCTGCCCGGCCGGGGGGCAGATAGCTCTGAGGGCAGTTACGGGAGGGCAGGGGGAGAGAGCGGGGGGAACAGCGGAGCTTCTGGCCGGATCCCATTCTCATCCTCCCCCCCTTGTTGTATAAATCCCGGGGGCGGACAGGCGGCTCTGCCCTATGGGAACTCCGAGCGGGACGGAGAGACAGAGGGGCATCAGTCCGACCCCCGGAGAGACAGAGGGGCATCAGTCCGACCCCCGGAGCCCCCTCTCCCCACTCTGCCACTCCGCTGGGCTGGAAGCGTCTCCCCGCTGCCGGGGGAGGAGGGCCGAGGATTTGGGGGGGCCCTTGAGGAATTTAAAGGAGGTGACAGAGAGAGAGAGACCCCCAGACATGATTCTGCTCTCCCCCCGCACTGTATTACTGTCTCTCTACTACCCCCACATCTTCCTTGTACTCACCAGTGGCAGCTACCTGTAAGTACCCCCTGCTGGGGCAAATGGGTGAGGCACATGTACAGGGGGTCGGCTATGTACCCCCGGAATTGGGGGGGAATCCTAGCTTGGGGGGGGGGGTGTTGTTTGTGCTGGGGACAGGGGGCTGGTCAGTCTGTGTTGCCCCTTTATAATTTGGTCACAACCTGTTTGGTGCTGAGAAGCTTCTCTAGTGACTTTGTGTCCCCCCCCTACTTTGCTTGTCATTGGACAATCCTAGCTTGGGGGGGGGGGTGTTGTTTATTCTGGGGACATGAGTCTGGTTAGTCTGTGTTGCCCCCTGATCATTTAATCGCAGCCTGAGTTATCATTGGGAAATCCTAGCTTGGGGGGGGGGTGTTGTTTATTCTGGGGACATGAGTCTTGTTAGTCTGTGTTGCCCCCTGATCATTTAATCGCAGCCTGAGTTATCATTGGGAAATCCTAGCTTGGGGGGGGGGGATGTTGTTTATTCTGGGGACATGAGTCTGGTTAGTCTGTGTTGCCCCCTTATCATTTGGTCACAACCTGTTTTGTACTGAGAAGCTTCTCTAGTGACTTGCCATTGGACAATCCTAGCTTTGGGGGGGCGGGGTTTGTTCTTGGGACAGGGGGCTGGTCATTCTGTGTTGCCCCTTGTCATATGGGCAGGTGGCTATGTAGGGCTTTATGTTCCTTCTGTGTTAAGGGGCCAATAAGGTAGCAGTGCAGCGGTGCATCATGGGTATGGGCCCTCAAACCTTGTGATTACCCAGAAATCATTCTCCCCCCCCCCAAGGAACAATAAGTGAAGGATGGAGGGGTTCACAGCGGCCCCCCAGTTGTACCAGTGATTCATTCTGTGCAAGGGACATGTATTGCCCCTCCACCCCATATGGTGCCTCCTACTGGTTACCTCCTGCGCTACAGGCTGGCACCGCCCCACTCAGGGCATTATCTTGGTACAACTCAGCCTCTTTTATGACTCATGGGGCACCCCGAGGAGTAGCTCTGTGCCCCCCTACAATGGAATTACTCAGCATTGGGACATCCAGAAGGGGTGGTAAGTGCTTGGGCACAACTAGACAAATATAAGCGGGGGTAATCCCCTAGGTCCAACCGGGGGTCTTACAGTAGGGCAAGATGGGGACAGTAGGGCAAGATGGGGACAGTAGGGCAAGATGGAGACAGTAGGGCAAGATGGGGACAGTAGGACAAGATGGAGACAGTAGGGCAAGATGGGGACAGTAGGACAAGATGGGGACAGTAGGGCAAGATGGGGACAGTAGGGCAAGATGGGGACAGTAGGACAAGATGGGGACAGTAGGGCAAGATGGGGACAGTAGGGCAAGATGGGGACAGTAGGACAAGATGGGGACAGTAGGGCAAGATGGAGACAGTAGGGCAAGATGGGGACAGTAGGACAAGATGGAGACAGTAGGGCAAGATGGAGACAGTAGGACAAGATGGGGACAGTAGGGCAAGATGAAGACAGTAGGGCAAGATGGGGACAGTAGGGCAAGATGGAGACAGTAGGGCAAGATGGAGACAGTAGGACAAGATGGAGATAGTAGGGATAGATGGAGACAGTAGGGCAAGATGGGGACAGTAGGGCAAGATGGAGACAGTAGGGCAAGATGGAGACAGTAGGACAAGATGGAGACAGTAGGACAAGATGGGGACAGTAGGGCAAGATGGAGACAGTAGGGCAAGATGGGGGACAGTAGGGATAGATGGAGACAGTAGGGCAAGATGGGGACAGTAGGGCAAGATGGGGACAGTAGGGCAAGATGGAGACAGTAGGGCAAGATGGGGGACAGTAGGGATAGATGGAGACAGTAGGGCAAGATGGGGACAGTAGGACAAGATGGGGACAGTAGGACAAGATGGAGACAGTAGGGCAAGATGGGGACAGTAGGGCAAGATGGGGACAGTAGGACAAGATGGGGACAGTAGAGTGAGAGGGAGACAGTAGGGCAAGATGGAGACAGTAGGGCAAGATGGAGACAGTAGGGCAAGATGGAGACAGTACGGCAAGATGGGGACAGTAGGGCAAGATGGGGACAGTAGAGTGAGAGGGAGACAGTAGGGCAAGATGGAGACAGTAGGGCAAGATGGAGACAGTAGGGCAAGATGGGGACAGTAGGACAAGATGGGGACAGTAGAGTGAGAGGGAGACAGTAGGGCAAGATGGAGACAGTAGGGCAAGATGGAGACAGTAGGGCAAGATGGAGACAGTACGGCAAGATGGGGACAGTAGGGCAAGATGGGGACAGTAGAGTGAGAGGGAGACAGTAGGGCAAGATGGAGACAGTAGGGCAAGATGGAGACAGTAGGACAAGATGGGGACAGTAGGACAAGATGGGGACAGTAGAGTGAGAGGGAGACAGTAGGGCAAGATGGAGACAGTAGGGCAAGATGGAGACAGTAGGGCAAGATGGGGACAGTAGGGCAAGATGGAGACAGTAGGACAAGATGGGGACAGTAGGACAAGATGGAGACAGTAGGACAAGATGGGGACAGTAGGACAAGATGGGGACAGTAGGGCAAGATGGGGACAGTAGGGCAAGATGGGGACAGTAGGACAAGATGGAGACAGTAGGACAAGATGGAGACAGTAGGGCAAGATGGAGACAGTAGGACAAGATGGAGACAGTAGGGCAAGATGGGGACAGTAGGACAAGATGGGGACAGTAGGACAAGATGGGGACAGTAGGACAAGATGGGACAGTAGAGTGAGAGGGAGACAGTAGGGCAAGATGGAGACAGTAGGGCAAGATGGGGACAGTTAGGACAAGATGGGGACAGTAGGGCAAGATGGGGACAGTAGGACAAGATGGAGACAGTAGGGCAAGATGGGGACAGTAGGACAAGATGGGACAGTAGGACAAGATGGGGACAGTAGGGCAAGATGGGGACAGTAGGACAAGATGGGGACAGTAGGACAAGATGGGGACAGTAGGACAAGATGGGGACAGTAGAGTGAGAGGGAGACAGTAGGGCAAGATGGAGACAGTAGGGCAAGATGGAGACAGTAGGGCAAGATGGGGACAGTAGGGCAAGATGGAGACAGTAGGACAAGATGGGGACAGTAGGACAAGATGGAGACAGTAGGACAAGATGGGGACAGTAGGACAAGATGGGGACAGTAGGGCAAGATGGGGACAGTAGGGCAAGATGGAGACAGTAGGGCAAGATGGAGACAGTAGGACAAGATGGAGACAGTAGGGCAAGATGGGGACAGTAGGACAAGATGGGGACAGTAGGACAAGATGGGGACAGTAGGGCAAGATGGGGACAGGAGGGCAAGATGGGGACAGTAGGGCAAGATGGGGACTGTAGGGCAAGATGGGGACAGTAGAGTGAGAGGGAGACAGAAGGGCAAGATGGAGACAGGAGGCCAAGATGGGGACAGTAGGGCAAGATGGGGACAGTAGGGCAAGATGGAGATAGTACGGCAAGATGGGGACAGTAGGACAAGATGGGGATAGTAGAGTGAGAGGGAGACAGGAGGGCAAGATGGGGACAGGAGGCCAAGATGGGGACAGTAGGGCAAGATGGGGACAGTAGGGCAAGATGGGGACAGGAGGGCAAGATGGGGACAGTAGGACAAGATGGGGATAGTAGAGTGAGAGGGAGACAGGAGGGCAAGATGGGGACAGTAGGGCAAGATGGGGACAGTAGGGCAAGATGGGGACAGTAGGGCAAGATGGAGACAGTAGGGCAAGATGGGGACAGTAGGACAAGATGGAGACAGTAGGGCAAGATGGGGACAGTAGGACAAGATGGAGACAGTAGGGCAAGATGGGGACAGTAGGACAAGATGGAGACAGTAGGGCAAGATGGGGACAGTAGGACAAGATGGGGACAGTAGGGCAAGATGGGGACAGTAGGGCAAGATGGGGACAGTAGGACAAGATGGGGACAGTAGGACAAGATGGGGACAGTAGGGCAAGATGGGGACAGTAGGACAAGATGGGGACAGTAGAGTGAGATGGAGACAGTAGAGTGAGATCGAGACAGTAGGGCAAGATGGAGACAGTAGGGCAAGATGGGGACAGTAGGACAAGATGGGGACAGTAGGACAAGATGGAGACAGTAGAGTGAGATGGAGACAGTAGGGCAAGATGGGGACAGTAGGACAAGATGGAGACAGTAGAGTAAGATGGAGACAGTAGAGTGAGAGGGAGACAGTAGAGTGAGATGGAGACAGTAGAGTAATATGGACAGATATTAGACCAGGTTTGCCCCCAAACCAGGGAGTTATTTTTGAATTCCTGACTTGGGGGCAAGTTTTGGTTGAATAAAAACAAGATTTACTACCAAAAAAGCCCCTGTAAGCTGATAGGGTGCATAGAGGCTGCCTAATAGCCAATCACAGCCCTTATGTGGCTCCTCCATGAACTTCTATGGTGCTTGCGTTGCTCCCCAAGTCTTTGTAGCTCATGAGTAAGAAAGGTTGGGGCCCCTACATTAGGGAATGATAGAACAGATGGGCAAAATGCAGAAGGTAAGACCCAGTTTGGCCCAACCTCGGGCCCTTTGGTCACTACTGCCAGCACTCACTAACTGCCAGCACTCACTAACTGCCAGCACTCACTAACTGCCAGCACTCACTAACTGCCAGCCAAAAAGTCCCAGAAATCCGATTTAGCCCCAGGCCCTGGTGATGCCCAGTTACAATCCTGGAAGGCCAGGTGGGTGTAATTATCTGAGTATTTCTGGCCCCCCCCCTCGGTTAATCTCAGGTACTAGCAGAATGCGCACTGCTGGTTCTGACTCCTGAAACAATGTAGCAATAGTGTGTATTTCTGCTACATCATTTCAAGAGTCAGAACCAAAGAGCAGAAAGGGACATTTTACCCCCACCCTCAAGAAACTTTTTTCTTCCCTCCCCAAACGCAGTCACGTTTTTTTGTCCCCCCCCCCCCCCCCCCCCGAAACCTCGTATAGGAAATTACTATGCTGAAACTTTTTGCTCCTATAAATAGTCGAGATCTTGAAACAAACGTTGGGAGACCGCAGGCCAGATGCTGAGATGCTGGCGGTTAGTCGAGCTGTGTGACATAATTATAAGCTTGCCGGCCCGATCGATGGAAGTAGCCGAGGATCGTGCCAACGGCAGGGGCTGGGGGGGGGGAGGGATCTCAGAGCTGGAGGGGGGGTAGTTATATGGTTCAAGGCTGTTGCTACTGGACATGGAATGCAAAGAAAGGATTGCATTAATGTCTTATTCCAGCCCCCCCTCCCTTGGTATCCAGGGAAGATAATGGCGATAGTGAGCTCTGTATAAACAATCCCCTCCCTTCTCTAAGCAGGGGCCTTTGAGATAAAGAGTAGTCTGTGTATTGTCAATTTGTTTTACAACAGTGACTCGGCAGAACCAGGAAGTTGGAAAGTGAAAGTGGTTTCAATTACTTGTAGCAAAAGCCATAGCTAATGAGCTCATGTAGAACAAGGGGGTATATTTACCCTTTAATTGATCAGGCTCGGATTTCTGACCCTAGCGCCTAGTCAGCAGTTTGAAGTACTTGGTGCAGTTTATTGCACTTATTCCTTATTCCTCCGAACTGTGATAGAACTTTCAGTCCAGCAGCCGAAAGGCAAAGAGCTTCCTGCCCCAGTGAGCTTACAATCTAAGGTCCCTATCCCATTCCCATCAGTCCCTGCCCCAGTGAGCTTACAATCTAAGGTCCCTATCCCATTCCCATCAGCCCCTGCCCCAGTGAGCTTACAATCTAAGGTCCCTATCCCATTCCCATCAGTCCCTGCCCCAGTGAGCTTACAATCTAAGGTCCCTATCCCATTCCCATCAGCCCCTGCCCCAGTGAGCTTACAATCTAAGGTCCCTATCCCATTCCCATCAGTCCCTGCCCCAGTGAGCTTACAATCTAAGGTCCCTATCCCATTCCCATCAGCCCCTGCCCCAGTGAGCTTACAATCTAAGGTCCCTATCACATTCCCATCAGCCCCTGCCCCAGTGAGCTTACAATCTAAGGTCCCTATCCCATTCCCATCAGTTCCTGCCCCAGTGAGCTTACAATCTAAGGTCCCTATCCCATTCCCATCAGTCCCTGCCCCAGTGAGCTTACAATCTAAGGTCCCTATCACATTCCCATCAGTCCCTGCCCCAGTGAGCTTACAATCTAAGGTCCCTATCCCATTCCCATCAGCCCCTGCCCCAGTGAGCTTACAATCTAAGGTTGTATTTCCCTACCTGCCCGGTTCCTGTGTATAACAGAGCTGTCAGGTTGGGAGCCCAGACTTGTGACTCAGGAAGCAGGAAATAGGGGCAATGTGCCAATAGCATTACAGCGACTCTGATGTCATTCATTGACTCCTGTGAGATCATCTGGGGCAAAATGTTTTATATTCTTAAAGGGGCGGTTCACCTTTAAGATAACTTTTAGTATATTATAGAATGACCTATTCAGTTGTTCTTCATTATTTTTATGGTATCTTTTTTAATTATTTCCTTACTTCTGACTCTTTGCAGCTTTCAAATGGGGGTCACTGACCCCTAAAACCCAAACCCTATTGCTCTGTGAGGCTCCAGTTTTATTGTTATTGTTACTTTTTATTCCTTATCTTTCTATTCAGCCCCTCCCCTATTCATATCCCTGTCTCTTGTTCAAACCACTGCCTGGTTGCCAGGGTAAATGAGACCACAGCAACCAGATAGCCGCTGAAACACTCAACTGCAGAGCTGCTGAACAAGAAGCTAAAAAAAAACTAAATGATGATGTCTATACCATACAGAAAGTTTATTTAAAGGTGAACTAGCCCTTTAATAATACTATACCTTCACACGTGTGTCTACTTACCCTTTAAATCAGAAAATCTAAATCTGTGGGACTAGCACAGGGCCAGTTAGGGGGGGATTTGGGGTGAGTGCTTATTTGTGCCCTGGGTACCCCTGGAACTATAGCGGGGTGACTGTTACCCCAATGTTTCTATATATCTGTAACCTTGTTATGGGCTAAGGGGGCCCAGCCTGAAGGCCAGTTAGGGGGGGATTTGGGGTGAGTGCTTATTTGTGCCCTGGGTACCCCTGGAACTATAGCGGGGTGACTGTTACCCCAATGTTTCTATATATCTGTAACCTTGTTATGGGCTAAGGGGGCCCAGCCTGAAGGCCAGTTAGGGGGGGATTTGGGGTGAGTGCTTATTTGTGCCCTGGGTACCCCTGGAACTATAGCGGGGTGACTGTTACCCCAATGTTTCTATATATCTGTAACCTTGTTATGGGCTAAGGGGGCCCAGCCTGAAGGCCAGTTAGGGGGGGATTTGGGGTGAGTGCTTGTGCCCTGGGTACCCCTGGAACTATAGCGGGGTGACTGTTACCCCAATGTTTCTATATATCTGTAACCTTGTTATGGGCTAAGGGGGCCCAGCCTGAAGGCCAGTTAGGGGGGGATTTGGGGTGAGTGCTTATTTGTGCCCTGGGTACCCCTGGAACTATAGCGGGGTGACTGTTACCCCAATGTTTCTATATATCTGTAACCTTGTTATGGGCTAAGGGGGCCCAGCCTGAATGCCAGTTAGGGGGGATTTGGGGTGAGTGCTTATTTGTGCCCTGGGTACCCCTGGAACTATAGCGGGGTGACTGTTACCCCAATGTTTCTATATATCTGTAACCTTGTTATGGGCTAAGGGGGCCCAGCCTGAAGGCCAGTTAGGGGGGGATTTGGGGTGAGTGCTTATTTGTGCCCTGGGTACCCCTGGAACTATAGCGGGGTGACTGTTACCCCAATGTTTCTATATATCTGTAACCTTGTTATGGGCTAAGGGGGCCCAGCCTGAAGGCCAGTTAGGGGGGGATTTGGGGTGAGTGCTTATTTGTGCCCTGGGTACCCCTGGAACTATAGCGGGGTGACTGTTACCCCAATGTTTCTATATATCTGTAACCTTGTTATGGGCTAAGGGGGCCCAGCCTGAAGGCCAGTTAGGGGGGGATTTGGGGTGAGTGCTTGTGCCCTGGGTACCCCTGGAACTATAGCGGGGTGACTGTTACCCCAATGTTTCTATATATCTGTAACCTTGTTATGGGCTAAGGGGGCCCAGCCTGAAGGCCAGTTAGGGGGGGATTTGGGGTGAGTGCTTATTTGTGCCCTGGGTACCCCTGGAACTATAGCGGGGTGACTGTTACCCCAATGTTTCTATATATCTGTAACCTTGTTATGGGCTAAGGGGGCCCAGCCTGAAGGCCAGTTAGGGGGGATTTGGGGTGAGTGCTTGTGCCCTGGGTACCCCTGGAACTATAGCGGGGTGACTGTTACCCCAATGTTTCTATATATCTGTAACCTTGTTATGGGCTAAGGGGGCCCAGCCTGAAGGCCAGTTAGGGGGGGATTTGGGGTGAGTGCTTATTTGTGCCCTGGGTACCCCTGGAACTATAGCGGGGTGACTGTTACCCCAATGTTTCTATATATCTGTAACCTTGTTATGGGCTAAGGGGGCCCAGCCTGAATGCCAGTTAGGGGGGATTTGGGGTGAGTGCTTATTTGTGCCCTGGGTACCCCTGGAACTATAGCGGGGTGACTGTTACCCCAATGTTTCTATATATCTGTAACCTTGTTATGGGCTAAGGGGGCCCAGCCTGAAGGCCAGTTAGGGGGGATTTGGGGTGAGTGCTTATTTGTGCCCTGGGTACCCCTGGAACTATAGCGGGGTGACTGTTACCCCAATGTTTCTATATATCTGTAACCTTGTTATGGGCTAAGGGGGCCCAGCCTGAAGGCCAGTTAGGGGGGGGATTTGGGGTGAGTGCTTATTTGTGCCCTGGGTACCCCTGGAACTATAGCGGGGTGACTGTTACCCCAATGTTTCTATATATCTGTAACCTTGTTATGGGCTAAGGGGGCCCAGCCTGAAGGCCAGTTAGGGGGGGATTTGGGGTGAGTGCTTGTGCCCTGGGTACCCCTGGAACTATAGCGGGGTGACTGTTACCCCAATGTTTCTATATATCTGTAACCTTGTTATGGGCTAAGGGGGCCCAGCCTGAAGGCCAGTTAGGGGGGGATTTGGGGTGCTTATTTGTGCCCTGGGTACCCCTGGAACTATAGCGGGGTGACTGTTACCCCAATGTTTCTATATATCTATAACCTTGTTATGGGCTAAGGGGGCCTAGCCTGAAGGCCAGTTAGGGGGGGATTTGGGGTGCTTATTTGTGCCCTGGGTACCCCTGGAACTATAGCGGGGTGACTGTTACCCCAATGTTTCTATATATCTATAACCTTGTTATGGGCTAAGGGGGCCCAGCCTGAAGGCCAGTTAGGGGGGGATTTGGGGTGAGTGCTTGTGCCCTGGGTACCCCTGGAACTATAGCGGGGTGACTGTTACCCCAATGTTTCTATATATCTGTAACCTTGTTATGGGCTAAGGGGGCCCAGCCTGAAGGCCAGTTAGGGGGGGATTTGGGGTGAGTGCTTATTTGTGCCCTGGGTACCCCTGGAACTATAGCGGGGTGACTGTTACCCCAATGTTTCTATATATCTGTAACCTTGTTATGGGCTAAGGGGGCCCAGCCTGAAGGCCAGTTAGGGGGGGATTTGGGGTGAGTGCTTATTTGTGCCCTGGGTACCCCTGGAACTATAGCGGGGTGACTGTTACCCCAATGTTTCTATATATCTGTAACCTTGTTATGGGCTAAGGGGGCCCAGCCTGAAGGCCAGTTAGGGGGGGATTTGGGGTGAGTGCTTATTTGTGCCCTGGGTACTCCTGGAACTATAGCGGGGTGACTGTTACCCCAATGTTTCTATATATCTGTAACCTTGTTATGGGCTAAGGGGGCCCAGCCTGAAGGCCAGTTAGGGGGGGATTTGGGGTGAGTGCTTATTTGTGCCCTGGGTACCCCTGGAACTATAGCGGGGTGACTGTTACCCCAATGTTTCTATATATCTGTAACCTTGTTATGGGCTAAGGGGGCCCAGCCTGAAGGCCAGTTAGGGGGGGATTTGGGGTGCTTATTTGTGCCCTGGGTACCCCTGGAACTATAGCGGGGTGACTGTTACCCCAATGTTTCTATATATCTATAACCTTGTTATGGGCTAAGGGGGCCTAGCCTGAAGGCCAGTTAGGGGGGATTTGGGGTGCTTATTTGTGCCCTGGGTACCCCTGGAACTATAGCGGGGTGACTGTTACCCCAATGTTTCTATATATCTATAACCTTGTTATGGGCTAAGGGGGCCCAGCCTGAAGGCCAGTTAGGGGGGGATTTGGGGTGAGTGCTTGTGCCCTGGGTACCCCTGGAACTATAGCGGGGTGACTGTTACCCCAATGTTTCTATATATCTGTAACCTTGTTATGGGCTAAGGGGGCCCAGCCTGAAGGCCAGTTAGGGGGGGATTTGGGGTGAGTGCTTATTTGTGCCCTGGGTACCCCTGGAACTATAGCGGGGTGACTGTTACCCCAATGTTTCTATATATCTGTAACCTTGTTATGGGCTAAGGGGGCCCAGCCTGAAGGCCAGTTAGGGGGGGATTTGGGGTGAGTGCTTATTTGTGCCCTGGGTACCCCTGGAACTATAGCGGGGTGACTGTTACCCCAATGTTTCTATATATCTGTAACCTTGTTATGGGCTAAGGGGGCCCAGCCTGAAGGCCAGTTAGGGGGGGATTTGGGGTGAGTGCTTATTTGTGCCCTGGGTACCCCTGGAACTATAGCGGGGTGACTGTTACCCCAATGTTTCTATATATCTGTAACCTTGTTATGGGCTAAGGGGGCCCAGCCTGAAGGCCAGTTAGGGGGGGATTTGGGGTGAGTGCTTATTTGTGCCCTGGGTACTCCTGGAACTATAGCGGGGTGACTGTTACCCCAATGTTTCTATATATCTGTAACCTTGTTATGGGCTAAGGGGGCCCAGCCTGAAGGCCAGTTAGGGGGGGATTTGGGGTGAGTGCTTATTTGTGCCCTGGGTACCCCTGGAACTATAGCGGGGTGACTGTTACCCCAATGTTTCTATATATCTGTAACCTTGTTATGGGCTAAGGGGGCCCAGCCTGAAGGCCAGTTAGGGGGGGATATAAAGGGGTTAATGTGCTTGTTTCCCCGCTCAGCCACAAATTCCATTTTTTTCCCTATACAAATTTAATTTTTGGCCCGTTTAGAGATTTCTCCCTTTTCCAGAGAGACTCGTATGAATGGATATATAATAAACAGGGTTATTACGGTGCAGTTAATTTGTCTTTTATATGAGTTTGATTTCTGGAAAGCCTTTAATTGGAAGCAATTTATAACATTGAAAGACTAAAAATATTAGAAGAAAACCAAAACCTTTATGTCTCTTAACTTTGATCTACGTCTGTCTGTTAAATATTAATTGCAGCTTTGATGTCTGTGGTAAGGAAGAATTATTATAAATACAATGGGGGGATCAGATAGGATCTCAGAATCTCAGCCATAAAGCAGGGCAGGACTGCTGCAATCATGAGAAAGGCCATTAATCCTTGTGATAGGGACCCCACTGGCCCCCCTATACTCCTGCACCCCCAAACCCTGGGGATAATGATCTGTATCTCACACATATATTGTACATCAGTCAGGGACCCCACTGGCCCCCCTATACTCCTGCACCCCCAAACCTTGGGGATAATGATCTGTATCTCACACATATATTGTACATCAGTCAGGGACCCCACTGGCCCCCCTATACTCCTGCACCCCCAAACCCTGGGGATAATGATCTGTATCTCACACATATATTGTACATCAGTCAGGGACCCCACTGGCCCCCCTATACTCCTGCACCCCCAAACCTTGGGATAATGATCTGTATCTCACACATATATTGTACATCAGTCAGGGACCCCACTGGCCCCCCTATACTCCTGCACCCCCAAACCTTGGGATAATGATCTGTATCTCACACATATATTGTACATCAGTCAGGGACCCCACTGGCCCCCCTATACTCCTGCACCCCCAAACCTTGGGGATAATGATCTGTATCTCACACATATATTGTACATCAGTCAGGGACCCCACTGGCCCCCCTATACTCCTGCACCCCCAAACCTTGGGGATAATGATCTGTATCTCACACATATATTGTACATCAGTCAGGGCCCCACTGGCCCCCCTATACTCCTGCACCCCCAAACCTTGGGGATAATGATCTGTATCTCACACATATATTGTACATCAATCAGGGACCCCACTGGCCCCCCTATACTCCTGCACCCCCAAACCTTGGGGATAATGATCTGTATCTCACACATATATTGTACATCAATCAGGGACCCCACTGGCCCCCCTATACTCCTGCACCCCCAAACCCTGGGGATAATGATCTGTATCTCACACATATATTGTACATCAGTCAGGGACCCCACTGGCCCCCCTATACTCCTGCACCCCCAAACCTTGGGGATAATGATCTGTATCTCACACATATATTGTACATCAGTCAGGGGCCCCACTGGCCCCCCTATACTCCTGCACCCCCAAACCTTGGGGATAATGATCTGTATCTCACACATATATTGTACATCAGTCAGGGACCCCACTGGCCCCCCTATACTCCTGCACCCCCAAACCTTGGGGATAATTATCTGTATCTCACACATATATTGTACATCAGTCAGGGACCCCACTGGCCCCCCTATACTCCTGCACCCCCAAACCTTGGGGATAAGGATCTGTATCTCACACATATATTGATATTGATAAAGATCAGAGCAGCTCCCAGGGTTCATGTGTCAATCACTAAGGGGTTAAGCCAATACCACAAATTGAATGTTGGGACCGGCGCTGCCCCGAGGCAGAGATTAATTCTATATAGGAAATTGGCTCTTAAGATAGTTCTGATTTTGGTTTTGTCGGGTCAGCAGAATTTCCGAATTCTTTGGTTCCAGAGACATAATGGCAGGTTTCTGAGTGTGGGTCGGGCCTGTGTAACAGAATAATAGTGAGAGGGACATTGGGGTTCTGTGTTGGTTCTCCCCGTGGAGGTTAAGTGACCCGATATGAAATTAACCCTTCTGTGTGCGTGTTGGAGGGGGAGGAGAATATTTAACAGAAGTCAAAATCTCTGTTATACATTTAATATGAAGGAATTGGGATGGGCCTGCTTATTTTGTGTTGGGTTCAGAGACCGCAGTGTTTCTCTATAGACACTTGTGGGTTTCACATCTCACAGACAGTTAAAGTGCGGCCGAGTAATTACAGTCAGGATCCTCGGGTTTCCCATGTATTCTCTCATTCCCTACAGAAATAGGGGTTGGTAGCACTAGGTAGGTACCTAATATATAGGGGCAGAGACAGGGGAAAGTGTTGGAAGGGTTACTGCCTGCCCTGCTCTCATTTCCCTACAGAAATAGGGGTTGGTAGCACTAGGTAGGTACCTAATATATAGGGGCAGAGACAGGGGAAAGTGTTGGAAGGGTTACTGCCTGCCCTGCTCTCATTTCCCTACAGAAATAGGGGTTGGCAGCACTAGGTAGGTACCTAATATATAGGGGCAGAGACAGGGGAAAGTGTTGGAAGGGTTACTGCCTGCCCTGCTCTCATTTCCCTACAGAAATAGGGGTTGGTAGCACTAGGTAGGTACCTAATATATAGGGGCAGAGACAGGGGAAAGTGTTGGAAGGGTTACTGCCTGCCCTGCTCTCATTTCCCTACAGAAATAGGGGTTGGTAGCACTAGGTAGGTACCTAATATA
Source organism: Xenopus tropicalis (assembly GCF_000004195.4). Taxonomy (NCBI): domain Eukaryota; kingdom Metazoa; phylum Chordata; class Amphibia; order Anura; family Pipidae; genus Xenopus; species Xenopus tropicalis. The sequence goes on along the minus strand of NC_030679.2, from coordinate 3,491,977 downwards.
TAGGGGCAGAGACAGGGGAAAGTGTTGGAAGGGTTACTGCCTGCCCTGCTCTCATTTCCCTACAGAAATAGGGGTTGGTAGCACTAGGTAGGTACCTAATATATAGGGGCAGAGACAGGGGAAAGTGTTGGAAGGGTTACTGCCTGCTCTGCTCTCATTTCCCTACAGAAATAGGGGTTGGTAGCACTAGGTAGGTACCTAATATATAGGGGCAGAGACAGGGGAAAGTGTTGGAAGGGTTACTGCCTGCCCTGCTCTCATTTCCCTACAGAAATAGGGGTTGGTAGCACTAGGTAGGTACCTAATATATAGGGGCAGAGACAGGGGAAAGTGTTGGAAGGGTTACTGCCTGCCCTGCTCTCATTTCCCTACAGAAATAGGGGTTGGTAGCACTAGGTAGGTACCTAATATATAGGGGCAGAGACAGGGGAAAGTGTTGGAAGGGTTACTGCCTGCCCTGCTCTCATTCCCCTACAGAAATAGGGGTTGGTAGCACTAGGTAGGTACCTAATATATAGGGGCAGAGACAGGGGAAAGTGTTGGAAGGGTTACTGCCTGCCCTGCTCTCATTTCCCTACAGAAATAGGGGTTGGTAGCACTAGGTAGGTACCTAATATATAGGGGCAGAGACAGGGGAAAGTGTTGGAAGGGTTACTGCCTGCCCTGCTCTCATTTCCCTACAGAAATAGGGGTTGGTAGCACTAGGTAGGTACCTAATATATAGGGGCAGAGACAGGGGAAAGTGTTGGAAGGGTTACTGCCTGCTCTGCTCTCATTTCCCTACAGAAATAGGGGTTGGTAGCACTAGGTAGGTACCTAATATATAGGGGCAGAGACAGGGGAAAGTGTTGGAAGGGTTACTGCCTGCCCTGCTCTCATTTCCCTACAGAAATAGGGGTTGGTAGCACTAGGTAGGTACCTAATATATAGGGGCAGAGACAGGGGAAAGTGTTGGAAGGGTTACTGCCTGCCCTGCTCTCATTTCCCTACAGAAATAGGGGTTGGTAGCACTAGGTAGGTACCTAATATATAGGGGCAGAGACAGGGGAAAGTGTTGGAAGGGTTACTGCCTGCTCTGCTCTCATTTCCCTACAGAAATAGGGGTTGGTAGCACTAGGTAGGTACCTAATATATAGGGGCAGAGACAGGGGAGAGTGTTGGAAGGGTTACTGCCTGCTCTGCTCTCATTTCCCTACAGAAATAGGGGTTGGTAGCACTAGGTAGGTACCTAATATATAGGGGCAGAGACAGGGGAGAGTGTTGGAAGGGTTACTGCCTGCCCTGCCTGTGTCGGTCGAGCTAACAGGCCACTGATCGTGCTATAATGGCGGCTGCCGGACATAACCCCCTTGGAAGAGCCGGGGAACGCCGGGGGGAGTATCTGCCAGGAGGAAAGGCATGTAGAGAGCAGGGGTAAAACATCTGATGTTTAGCTGGAGCCCTGGGGCAGAACCAGCGGTGCTGAAAGGGTTGATTTGGGCTGAGCCAGGTTCCAAGAACTTGAGGGTTGAGAATTTTTTGATGTGGGAGGCAGAGTTATCAGAATATATCATACTAAATGTTAATTCAAAGGTTTAGTTCCCCTTTAAACTCCACAATCCATTCATTTTGGGAGGGAAGTGTCAGTTGCCTCCTGTTTCACTGGTACCCGATGCTGCCAGTCAGTTAATCATTACATGTGGGGGGGCGGCAGTTGTGAAGCCAAACACGCGTGTTTAAGGGCATCCGTGTTGGGTTCTCTGTGTGCCGGGTGTGGGATTGGTATCCGCGGAGATGTAATCGCTGGAACACTCGGTCTCTATGATCAACTTCGGTGGCCCCCGACTTTCAAAGCATTCCACGAAAGGGACACAGAGTCCTTGCATGGCTAATATCCTTATCATTTACAGTAGGGGGTACATTATCCCTTATAATACATGAGTGATACTCAGAGTTCCCTGTATAACTCAGCCTGCAGCCTTGTGCCTTTATATGGGGGGCACAGAACCCCTCAGTGACTGCTAATATCCTTATCATTTACAGTAGGGGGTACATTATCCCTTATAATACATGAGTGATACTCAGAGTTCCCTGTATAACTCAGCCTGCAGCCTTGTGCCTTTATATGGGGGGCACAGAACCCCTCAGTGACTGCTAATATCCTTATCATTTACAGTAGGGGGTACATTATCCCTTATAATACATGAGTGATACTCAGAGTTCCCTGTATAACTCAGCCTGCAGCCTTGTGCCTTTATATGGGGGGCACAGAACCCCTCAGTGACTGCTAATATCCTTATCATTTACAGTAGGGGGTACATTATCCCTTATAATACATGAGTGATACTCAGAGTTCCCTGTATAACTCAGCCTGCAGCCTTGTGCCTTTATATGGGGGGCACAGAGCCCCTCAGTGACTGCTAATATCCTTATCATTTACAGTAGGGGGTACATTATCCCTTATAATACATGAGTGATACTCAGAGTTCCCTGTATAACTCAGCCTGCAGCCTTGTGCCTTTATATGGGGGGCACAGAACCCCTCAGTGACTGCTAATATCCTTATCATTTACAGTAGGGGGTACATTATCCCTTATAATACATGAGTGATACTCAGAGTTCCCTGTATAACTCAGCCTGCAGCCTTGTGCCTTTATATGGGGGGCACAGAACCCCTCAGTGACTGCTAATATCCTTATCATTTACAGTAGGGGGTACATTATCCCTTATAATACATGAGTGATACTCAGAGTTCCCTGTATAACTCAGCCTGCAGCCTTGTGCCTTTATATGGGGGGCACAGAACCCCTCAGTGACTGCTAATATCCTTATCATTTACAGTAGGGGGTACATTACCCCTTATAATACATGAGTGATACTCAGAGTGTGACGGGGCTGGAGCTGCCATACTGTGTCATTTACAGAGAGAAAAGGGGAGAATCGTCTGTAGATTGAAGGAAAGGTCACAAGGGACGAAGGTGCAGTTCTACAAACCCCTCTGTTTGCTGCTGCCAAGGGGCGGGGCCATAAATAATGATTGTTTCTAGGCCATTGAGGCTTCTCTGTTGATTTACCAGAGGGGCTGTGATCCCAGGGGGGCAGGGGGGGTTATAAAGGGGGTTAATGGTCACCAATCAGTTGGACTTTGTCCCCTCATGGAGGGTTTATTGTACCTTTTATTTCAGCTCTAAATTACCAGCCATAAATGTCATTGTGTGCAGGTTTGTGTGGCACAGACTGGATCCCCCCCATGGGCTGAACCCCTGACCTGCTAATCCTGCACCGTGTGTGGCCCCTACTGGGGGATTCCAGCTATCCTGTGCCTACATTGCTACTGGGGCAGGTTTGCACTGAGCATTGTGTGCCCAGAACATTCCCTCTCTGTATATTTGTATTTATACATATGGGTAGGGGGTGCCATAGTGTTTCCCTTAAACAGTACAGTATGAGGGTACAGCTTATTGTGTGCCCAGAACATTCCCTCTCTGTATATTTGTATTTATACATATGGGTAGGGGGTGCCATAGTGTTTCCCTTAGACAGTACAGCAGTATGGGGGTACAGCTTATTGTGTGCCCAGAACATTCCTTCTCTGTATATTTGTATTTATACATATGGGTAGGGGGTGCCATAGTGTTTCCCTTAGACAGTACAGTATGGGGGTACAGCTTATTGTGTGCCCAGAACATTCCTTCTCTGTATATTTGTATTTATACATATGGGTAGGAGGTGCCATAGTGTTTCCCTTAGACAGTACAGTATGGGGGTACAGCTTATTGTGTGCCCAGAACATTCCTTCCCTGCACATAGCACATTATAGTAATAACACTGCCCCAGTATCAGACAGTCTGTGGAAACTACCTTAATATTTGGGAATTTCCACTGTCATTAAAGGACAAGCCCCGCCCCCGCACTCAGTTGAACTGGGGGGATCTGTGACTGACGGACAGAATCTCCCACCAAAGATAACTCTGCACTGATTCCTGGAGCTGCACAGAGAGGCCAGAGAGAAGCTAAAGCCCAGATTAGGAGGCTCCTGTGATCCCAACATGAATGGCAGCGCTGAATGGGGCGAGAAATATCCCATAATCCCCCCGAATGTGTCAGCCCGGCGGCTGCTGCAGGGGGGTGTGAGGGGAACTCTACCCAAATAATACAATATAAATCAGGAGTTGATGGGACAAGGCTGACAGTTAGTCATTCCCCCTTCTCTCCTGACTGCCCTTACAGTAAGGAACCCCTTCCTATGCTGATGGTGAGATCCCCTTTCCTCCCCACCCCCAATGTATCACTCATTCCCCCTCTCTGGGTAGGGAATCCCATAACCTGACTGCCCTTACAGTAAGGAGCCCCTTCCTATGCTGATGGTGAGATCCCCTTTCCTCCCCACCCCCAATGAATCACTCATTCCCCCTCTCTTGGTAGGGAATCCCATAACCTGACTGCCCTTACAGTAAGGAACCCCTTCCTATGCTGATGGTGAGATCCCCTTTCCTCCCCACCCCCAATGTATCACTCATTCCCCCTCTCTGGGTAGGGAATCCCATAACCTGACTGCCCTTACAGTAAGGAGCCCCTTCCTATGCTGATGGTGAGATCCCCTTTCCTCCCCACCCCCAATGAATCACTCATTCCCCCTCTCTTGGTAGGGAATCCCATAACCTGACTGCCCTTACAGTAAGGAACCCCTTCCTATGCTGATGATGAGATCCCCTTTCCTCCCCACCCCCAATGAATCACTCATTCCCCCTCTCTTGGTAGGGAACCCCATAACCTGACTGCCCTTACAGTAAGGAACCCCTTCCTATGCTGATGGTGAGATCCCCTTTCCTCCCCAGCCCCATTGTATCACTCATTCCCCCTCTCTTGGTAGGGAACCCCATAACCTGACTGCCCTTACAGTAAGGAACCCCTTCCTATGCTGATGGTAAGATCCCCTTTCCTCCCCACCCCCAATGTATCACTCATTCCCCCTCTCTTGGTAGGGAACCCCATAACCTGACTGCCCTTACAGTAAGGAACCCCTTCCTATGCTGATGGTGAGATCCCCTTTCCTCCCCACCCCCAATGTATCACTCATTCCCCCTCTCTTGGTAGGGAACCCCATAACCTGACTGCCCTTACAGTAAGGAACCCCTTCCTATGCTGATGGTGAGATCCCCTTTCCTCCCCACCTCCAATGAACATAATGTGTTTGCTGAGATGGGAAGAACCTGACTGCACAGAGCCCTGACCCCAACTCAACGGAACCCCTGTGGGATGGAACCCCGACTGTGAGCCTGATCCCCAACATCACTGCCCAACCTCACTAATGCCCCTGTGGCTGAATGGGAGCAACTCCCAGCAACATCTAGTGGGGACCTTCCCAGAAGGGCAGGGGCAGTTATAGCAGCAAAGGGAGGGGCAACTGCATATTAACCCCCTTGGTTAGGGTGTGAGATGTTAGGGAGCAGGGAACCCCATACTTTTGGCCTAATATAACAAGAGCAACACATAATAAGAACCCCCCCGGGGACAGCCCCATAGTATTATATGCATATGCAGTTTACTTTTGACCCCGGTCCTGTTTGCCCCGATGGAGCTGTTACTTCCATTCAACCAAACTGGAACGGGACCAAGTCGGATCCTGAAAGAAAATATTTTGTTTATTCAGAGAAATGAATCAGTTTCTTCCTACAATGAGTTTTTAATAAGTTGCCAGAACAGAGCATTGATTCTATTTATAATCCCCCCCCCCAACTCACCGAGGCCCAGTCCGACCATTAATCACCCAATATTTACCCAACAGAGAAACGCCAACAGCCTTTGTCTTCTACTACTGAATGCTCAGACTGATCCCTGGGAACTCTCACCGGTCGTCTGGCAACTTGTCCCTTCCCAATATTGCCCCTAGCCCCCCCGAATGTTACCATCTCAGCCATAAAGCAGGGCAGGACTGCTGCTTACAATGGGGGGATCAGATAGGATCTGTGCCACTGTGACAGAATGCTCTGTTATACAGATAGCTAGAATCTCAGCCATAAAGCAGGGCAGGACTGCTGCTTACAATGGGGGGATCAGATAGGATCTGTGCCACTGTGACAGAATGCTCTGTTATACAGATAGCTAGAATCTCAGCCATAAAGCAGGGCAGGACTGCTGCTTACAATGGGGGGGGATCAGATAGGATCTGTGCCACTGTGACAGAATGCTCTGTTATACAGATAGCTAGAATCTCAGCCATAAAGCAGGGCAGGACTGCTGCTTACAATGGGGGGGATCAGATAGGATCTGTGCCACTGTGACAGAATGCTCTGTTATACAGATAGCTAGAATCTCAGCCATAAAGCAGGGCAGGACTGCTGCTTACAATGGGGGGGATCAGATAGGATCTGTGCCACTGTGACAGAATGCTCTGTTATACAGATAGCTAGAATCTCAGCCATAAAGCAGGGCAGGACTGCTGCTTACAATGGGGGGATCAGATAGGATCTGTGCCACTGTGACAGAATGCTCTGTTATACAGATAGCTAGAATCTCAGCCATAAAGCAGGGCAGGACTGCTGCTTACAATGGGGGGATCAGATAGGATCTGTGCCACTGTGACAGAATGCTCTGTTATACAGATAGCTAGAATCTCAGCCATAAAGCAGGGCAGGACTGCTGCTTACAATGGGGGGATCAGATAGGATCTGTGCCACTGTGACAGAATGCTCTGTTATACAGATAGCTAGAATCTCAGCCATAAAGCAGGGCAGGACTGCTGCTTACAATGGGGGGGATCAGATAGGATCTGTGCCACTGTGACAGAATGCTCTGTTATACAGATAGCTAGAATCTCAGCCATAAAGCAGGGCAGGACTGCTGCTTACAATGGGGGGATCAGATAGGATCTGTGCCACTGTGACAGAATGCTCTGTTATACAGATAGCTAGAATCTCAGCCATAAAGCAGGGCAGGACTGCTGCTTACAATGGGGGGATCAGATAGGATCTGTGCCACTGTGACAGAATGCTCTGTTATACAGATAGCTAGAATCTCAGCCATAAAGCAGGGCAGGACTGCTGCTTACAATGGGGGGATCAGATAGGATCTGTGCCACTGTGACAGAATGCTCTGTTATACAGATAGCTAGACTCTCAGCCATAAAGCAGGGCAGGACTGCTGCTTACAATGGGGGGATCAGATAGGATCTGTGCCACTGTGACAGAATGCTCTGTTATACAGATAGCTAGAATCTCAGCCATAAAGCAGGGCAGGACTGCTGCTTACAATGGGGGGGATCAGATAGGATCTGTGCCACTGTGACAGAATGCTCTGTTATACAGATAGCTAGAATCTCAGCCATAAAGCAGGGCAGGACTGCTGCTTACAATGGGGGGATCAGATAGGATCGAATCTGTGCGTGTAGGACCATCATGAGAGATTGTGATTCCTGCGCCCGGGAAGGTTCCGCTCTGGGTTAGGTTGGGCCTGATCACTGGGTTCAGACACAAAATGATGAGGCAGCAGCAAGGGATTAGCTGAAACATCGGCACCGGCCCATGGATCTGTGGTTCTTACCTTGTGATTAAGGGTCTGACCAGAGAGAATGTAACATTGGGCTCCTCCTGCCCCAGGGAAATGGGCACAAACCTGGGAATGTGCTTATTCCTTATACTAGAAAGGGACCCGGCGACCTGTATCATTGTATTGGGAAAAGTCCAATAATTATAGTGATGGTGTTGTGAAGTTACAGCTTATTGTGTGCCCAGAACATTCCCTCTCTGTATATTTGTATTTATACATATGGGTAGGGGGTGCCATAGTGTTTCCCTTAGACAGTACAGTATGGGGGTACAGCTTATTGTGTGCCCAGAACATTCCTTCTCTGTATATTTGTATTTATACATATGGGTAGGGGGTGCCATAGTGTTTCCCTTAGACAGTACAGTATGGGGGTACAGCTTATTGTGTGCCCAGAACATTCCCTCTCTGTATATTTGTATTTATACATATGGGTAGGGGGTGCCATAGTGTTTCCCTTAGACAGTACAGTATGGGGGTACAGCTTATTGTGTGCCCAGAACATTCCCTCTCTGTATATTTGTATTTATACATATGGGTAGGGGGTGCCATAGTGTTTCCCTTAGACAGTACAGTATGGGGGTACAGCTTATTGTGTGCCCAGAACATTCCCTCTCTGTATATTTGTATTTATACATATGGGTAGGGGGTGCCATAGTGTTTCCCTTAGACAGTACAGTATGGGGGTACAGCTTATTGTGTGCCCAGAACATTCCCTCTCTGTATATTTGTATTTATACATATGGGTAGGGGGTGCCATAGTGTTTCCCTTAGACAGTACAGTATGGGGGTACAGCTTATTGTGTGCCCAGAACATTCCCTCTCTGTATATTTGTATTTATACATATGGGTAGGGGGTGCCATAGTGTTTCCCTTAGACAGTACAGTATGGGGGTGGAGCTTATTGTGTGCCCAGAACATTCCTTCTCTGTATATTTGTATTTATACATATGGGTAGGGGGTGCCATAGTGTTTCCCTTAGACAGTACAGTATGGGGGTACAGCTTATTGTGTGCCCAGAACATTCCTTCTCTGTATATTTGTATTTATACATATGGGTAGGGGGTGCCATAGTGTTTCCCTTAGACAGTACAGTATGGGGGTACAGCTTATTGTGTGCCCAGAACATTCCTTCTCTGTATATTTGTATTTATACATATGGGTAGGGGGTGCCATAGTGTTTCCCTTAGACAGTACAGTATGGGGGTACAGCTTATTGTGTGCCCAGAACATTCCTTCTCTGTATATTTGTATTTATACATATGGGTAGGAGCTGCCATAGTGTTTCCCTTAGACAGGGCTGAATCCTTCCCAGCATCCCCTGAGAGTTTAACCCTTTCCTCTCTGATAGCTCCTTTTGATTCCCTCTAGAGCTTTATCATCCGTGGTGGCTTTGGGAGCGAATATCATCTGCAATAAAATCCCAGGGTTGGCGCCTCGGCAAAGAGCGATCTGCGAAAGCCGCCCAGATGCCATCATAGTTATTGGCGAAGGGGCACAGATGGGGATCAATGAGTGTCAGTACCAGTTCCGCTACGGGCGGTGGAATTGCTCGGCGCTAGGGGAAAGGACCGTCTTCGGCCAAGAGCTGCGAGTAGGTAAGCCATTATTAGCCAATCAGATCGCTGCTTCTTAAAGGCATATGGCGGTTGCTAAATTGTTCTGTTTTAGATGCACTTCCTATAGGGGAAAAGTATGGGGGTCTGCACTTCCACTTGTGGGTGGATATTCCAGAAAGTAATTGGCTGCATGGGACATGTGACTCATTGGGGATAGCTGATTGGTTGCCAGCTCCCTTTTGTTTTTATACCCCCCATGTTTGTATCATTTGGTGGTAATAGTGCGAAAACCCCCATCTGGGACCCTTGAAAGCAGTGTCACGGGGGTCTTATACAGGTCCTTATGTAATTGGGGTTGTTATGGTCCCCATGCAAGGAGCGCGCCATGCTGTTATTGGCCAGGAACTCACCCGTCATTGTCTATTCCTATACTGTGCCGCTGCCATTTGCTATGAGCAAGCCTCACTGTGATTGGTCAGGAGCTTGAGCTGTGAGAGTGCAGAATGCGTAGTACTAATTGGGGTTCTGATGGTCCCCATGCAAGGAGCATAGTGTGATTTTATTGTTACTGGCCAGGAACTCAGCATTTAATGTTATTGTGTGCCCAGAGCATTCCTTTTCTGTATATTTGTATTTATACATATGGGTAGGGGGTGCCATAGTGTTTCCCTTAGACAGTACAGTATGGGGGTACAGCTTATTGTGTGCCCAGAACATTCCTTCTCTGTATATTTGTATTTATACATATGGGTAGGGGGTGCCATAGTGTTTCCCTTAGACAGTACAGTATGGGGGTACAGCTTATTGTGTGCCCAGAACATTCCCTCTCTGTATATTTGTATTTATACATATGGGTAGGAGGTGCCATAGTGTTTCCCTTAGACAGTACAGTATGGGGGTACAGCTTATTGTGTGCCCAGAACATTCCCTCTCTGTATATTTGTATTTATACATATGGGTAGGGGGTGCCATAGTGTTTCCCTTAGACAGTACAGTATGGGGGTACAGCTTATTGTGTGCCCAGAACATTCCTTCTCTGTATATTTGTATTTATACATATGGGTAGGAGGTGCCATAGTGTTTCCCTTAGACAGTACAGTATGGGGGTACAGCTTATTGTGTGCCCAGAACATTCCCTCTCTGTATATTTGTATTTATACATATGGGTAGGGGGTGCCATAGTGTTTCCCTTAGACAGTACAGTATGGGGGTACAGCTTATTGTGTGCCCAGAACATTCCCTCTCTGTATATTTGTATTTATACATATGGGTAGGGGGTGCCATAGTGTTTCCCTTAGACAGTACAGTATGGGGGTACAGCTTATTGTGTGCCCAGAACATTCCCTCTCTGTATATTTGTATTTATACATATGGGTAGGGGGTGCCATAGTGTTTCCCTTAGACAGTACAGTATGGGGGTGGGGCTTATTGTGTGCCCAGAACATTCCCTCTCTGTATATTTGTATTTATACATATGGGTAGGAGGTGCCATAGTGTTTCCCTTAGACAGTACAGTATGGGGGTACAGCTTATTGTGTGCCCAGAACATTCCTTCTCTGTATATTTGTATTTATACATATGGGTAGGGGGTGCCATAGTGTTTCCCTTAGACAGTACAGTATGGGGGTACAGCTTATTGTGTGCCCAGAACATTCCTTCTCTGTATATTTGTATTTATACATATGGGTAGGGGGTGCCATAGTGTTTCCCTTAGACAGTACAGTATGGGGGTACAGCTTATTGTGTGCCCAGAACATTCCCTCTCTGTATATTTGTATTTATACATATGGGTAGGAGGTGCCATAGTGTTTCCCTTAGACAGTACAGTATGGGGGTACAGCTTATTGTGTGCCCAGAACATTCCTTCTCTGTATATTTGTATTTATACATATGGGTAGGAGGTGCCATAGTGTTTCCCTTAGACAGTACAGTATGGGGGTACAGCTTATTGTGTGCCCAGAACATTCCTTCTCTGTATATTTGTATTTATACATATGGGTAGGAGGTGCCATAGTGTTTCCCTTAGACAGTACAGTATGGGGGTACAGCTTATTGTGTGCCCAGAACATTCCTTCTTTGTATATTTGTATTGATACAGATGGGGGGGGGACACAGCGTGGGAGTAGGCTTACTGAGTACACATAATATCTGGATTATATTTAGAGCCGTGCCCGTGTATTTCCGACACCTTTGGATGCAGCGAGACAGACAGTTAAGCACTTGGAAGAGACCTCGGGGGCCTGACTGACAATCGTTAATAGTGAAACCTTAAAACAAACGCCCGTTCCATTGATCTGGTTCCGCCAGTCAGTCCCCCTTTCAGCCACTTGCCCCGATGATCTGTCACTGAGCGGCCAGGTGACACCGCATCTGCCATTTGGCCTCACAGCTAAGCCGGACAGCGTTCTTTCCAAGGGCACACAGTCTGAATATGAAGCATTTAACCCCCCGGGTGCCAGGGACCTGCTCTGCCTCTCGTCCCTCACTATTATCTGTTAATATGACAGTAATACAAGATATATTGTTGAATATATATATATATATACCATTCTATATAGTCACTTCATTAAGTATGCATTGTAGTCGAACCAATCAAAAGCATCTCTGCCTGGTTCACAGGCTTCCGTAGCCTTTTGCCACTATTGTAATCCGTGTGAGTAAAGTCACAAACTGCAACTGTGCAGCTCGAATTTTATTATAATAATATTAGCCTTTGGTTACATGGTAGGTTTTCTCTCCCTATGTAAGTTCAATGTGGTGTGTTATTCACTGTAACATAGGGAGAGAAAATGGACACAATGTTTAGCAGTTGCAAACATTAATACAAAATCAGTGGAGATGCAATTTGAACAGTTTCACAGTTGAAAGAGGGGGGAGGGGCTTGCGGGGTGGCAGGTATAATGGTTGGTGATTGGTTAATTATATATGCATAGTTAATAGGAATAGGCAATGGCTAGAGCGTTTGCTCAGAAGGCACAGGGCAAAATAGCGTCCCGGGTATATTTTTCCTGAGAATATCAGCCTGATTGGGCACGGTGGAACAATGCGAGCGCCGGGCACCCTGCAATAAAGGGAAGCATGCCGAGTATGCCGAGCTCAGTGCGTTCTAGAACAGAGGATTCCTTTGTCGTCGGTGCCAGGAAAGATAAACGGGTGCCCATTTCAGCGGCACTTACACAAGGGAGTCCCTGATCGGAACCTAAAAATAGCAAGATCGGGTAACCGATACAGTTCAGCCATTATTTACCTGCCCTGCTATTAGCCCTCTAATCTGTCTAATCCGCCAATTAGGCCCCGGCGCATTATCCACCCCCAATTAGGCACCGCCACGCAAGAGATACCTGCAGCGGGCGCGGGGCAGGTTAATCACCGGAGGAAAGGGAGGCAGCTCGTTTGTCAGGCATTTCCCACGCGCTGAGCTGGCAGGGAACCCTCCGCCGACAGCTTGGAGTTAAAGGGCAAGTAAAGGTTCATGGTAGGGGGTGATGTCTTCTGGGTATTCCTTCTCCAGCTTGGGTACACATTTAACCAATCAGAAGTCTGTATGCAGGGACTAGGGTGTCATTTAGGGTCTCATTAGGGGTCATTTACAATATCCCGGGGGGGGGGAAAGTGTGCGCCCCTTCATGGTAGGGGTGGTATCTTCTGGGTACTCCTTCTGCAGCTTGGGTACACCTTTAACCAATCAGTAGCCTGTATGCAGGGACTGGGGTGTCATTTAGGGCCTCATTAGGGGTCATTTATAATATCCCGGGGGGGGGAAAGTGTGCGCCCCTTCATGGTAGGGGGTGGTGTCTTCTGGTTATTCCTTCTCCAGCTTATGTTTAACCAATCAGAAGCCTGTATGCAGGGACTGGGGTGTCATTTAGGGTCTCATTAGGGGTCATTTACAATATCCCGGGGGGGGAAGTGTGCGCCCCTTCATGGTAGGGGTGGTATCTTCTGGCTACTCCTTCTGCAGCTTGGGTACACCTTTAACCAATCAGTAGCCTGTATGCAGGGACTAGGGTGTCATTTAGGCACTGCCCTACGGTTCTTATACCCACAGGGTTCATTTTGCGATTTGGGCCTAATTTGGGGTTGGCTGCTCTGTGCTGCTTTGGATGGGGATTAGGCGTTGGAGCCCAAATTGTTGGAGGGAATGACCCCCCTTGCCATCTGATCTTCAATGGAATTTTTTCAGCAAATCAAAGTTGATATTCAGTCCAAGTCCATAATTAGTCTTTACTCTGGCTCCACCCACAGTCTGCCTGACCCAGCCCCCTTTCTTTCTTGGATTTAAGAGCCCCAGATACCCCAATCCCCAGACGCAATACTGTTGCGAGGAACCGAATGCAAAGCTGCATTTCAAGAATTCCGTTCAATGGCTCCTAATCCATCGACCCATAACGATGTCCAATCCTGAACCAATTCCTCGTCAAGTTCATTTTGAGATATAAATCGTCAAGGTCCCCTCTTCCCCCGTGGCCTCGACTCTAGGTACTGAGTTTTTGGGCAAGATTTCAGGTGTAACCAGTCATGGCCGACTCAATAGGAAACTGCAGGTTTCACCTTGTGGAATCTTCAAGCCGTTTTGTGTTTCGGCTGATGTGGTTTCTATAAAAATAACAACTTTTTTGCCAAATTATGGAAGAATTAGGGCATTTTATCGATACGGAACTCTTGGAAAAACATATTTATCCCGACTGAACCAGTTTGATGGACCATTGAAGGGTTCCTGGAGATGTAGGAGCTACTGGTGGCTATAGAGTTGGAAAGGAAGCTCAATGTCAGGCTGCTGCAGAAGAAGCCCATAGGCCGGCATTCCTAAAGTGGACGTGCCAACGTCTGGGCTGGAATGATCTCATTCTCTAAGGTACATCAAGTAAAATAAAGGAATCAGAAGGAGAACAAATAACATGATTGGCTGCTGATTGCTAATTAACTCTCCCCAGAGTGGCTATCATTATCATTCCAGAAAAAAAAACGTTCATGGAAGCCATTCAAGGCAAGAAATTGATCATGGTAAACTCTGCTTGGCCCAACTCCAAGTTCCCTTTGCTCTCACGGCCTTTCCCTCCGACGTTGCAGTCTCGGAGAAGGGACCGTGTCGATTGGCTTTGGACTTAAACAGAGAATAGGGAGTTGGGGGGCCCGACATGTGTGCGATGTGTCATTCTGCCTCGAGCACTTAGACAAAACCCAAGCGGCCCTTTGTCTCTCGCCCCTCGCTCACAATGGCTTTCTGGGAGAGCGCTGAGCCGTGACGGAGCTGTCTCTTTCGCTAATACTTCTACCGTGTTCCTGTCAAATTCTGCTTCAACGTTCTCCTCTGCTGAGCAAATCAGATTCTCTTCCAGATTCTTTCATGATATTGAGAAATGGACTCGAAGGGCCCCTCCCCATTTCAACATGGCTGATGGCTTAGCGCACCACACAATGCTGCAGATTTACTGTGGATAGATACTAAATCTAGACCTACACGAGGTATAAATTATATCAGATACTCTGGAATAAAGCAAAAAAGACCCTACCGTCCCCAGGGTCAGACTGGGGGGTACAGGGGCCACCGGGGCTCCCGTCCCAGGGGCCCTGCAGGTGCCCCCGCTGGCCGCGTCCCCTAACCCCACCCCCCCGCAGGGTCCCCCACCCAACGTCCTCCCCTGAGCGTGCATAAATTTAATGCATCGGGGAGGCACGGTCGGGCAGAGGGAGGACTGGCAAGGGTCGGGTCTGGGCTGCTGGGGCCCACTGGGATTTTCCCGGTGTCCTGGCAGCCCAGTCCGACCCTGACCGTCCCCATTAATACAAATATTTCATAATTCGGCCTTTCCACCTGGTCTACAATCTTCATCATATTCCTGGTGGATGGTCTACAATCTTCATCGTATTCCCGGTGGATGGTCAACAATCTTCATCGTATTCCTGGTGGATGGTCTACAATCTTCATCGTATTCCCGGTGGATGGTCTACAATCTTCATCATATTCCCGGTGGATGGTCTACAATCTTCATCATATTCCCGGTGGATGGTCTACAATCTTCATCATATTCCTGGTGGATGGTCTACAATCTTCGTCGTATTCCTGGTGGATGGTCTACAATCTTCATCATATTCCCGGTGGATGGTCTACAATCTTCATCATATTCCTAGTGGATGGTCTACAAACTTCATCGTATTCCTGGTGGATCTCCCAGACTTTTTTCCCTATTCAAGATAAGTATCACAACTCCAAACCCTTTACAGGGGAGTTGGTTAAGAACAAAACCCCAGATACCCCTTAAGGAACATTCTAGATTCCAGCAAATGAAACACTTTACAGATACTAAGGCAACTCTTACCCAAATCTCTCCCGTTATGAACAACTCTGCAATAATCCATGACGTAAACATAAAATCAGCTGGATATACCCAGAACTCCTCTTACCCAACAACCTAGAGAAGGAAACCAAAGCAATAACTAAATGGGAACTGGGAGACTGGGAGACTGGGAGAACAACTAGAGGAAGAAGAATGGAACAAAATCCACACAAATATGGCCACCTCCTCCATTAACGCCCGTGTAAAGTTCTAAGTGGTTCCACCCAATGGACCTATGCCCACGGGGATGTGGAGAAGTAGCGGATGAAATGCGTATGTGGTGGACGTAATTAAACAACGGCGGACAGAAACATTTTGAAGTCTAAATGAAACTTTAGCCACTAATATTAATCCAGATCCATGGCCCTATTGTTACACAAACCAGAGCAACCCACCTATGATGAACATAGATTTTGCCTACACCTATGTACGACAACCAGATGTCTGATAGCAAAAACAATGGAAAGGTATGCCTCCAAGAACGCAGGAGACACGCACAGGCCTGGTCTTATAAACTGCGGGGCCCAAATGGGACCATTTTGGCCCCTGCACAAGGTGGCACAGGGTTCCATGGCTGGGTGGGCAAATAGTCCCTGCCTCTCTACATGTGACTGATGGTGTAACCCCGCCTTTTCACCTGTCTTTGTCTTGTTCCATTGGCCCCCAAAATTTCATGGCACAATGTGACCCCCAAGCACACTATACACATACACGTTGTTGGGCTAGAAAGCTTTATGTGCTTATTCCCCCTACTGTGAGCCCCCGTGGGTGCAGGTCCAACTGGTCTAAGGCCGGCCCAACATTTTTGTTGGTTTGTTTGTACACTTTTTGTAAAACAGAAATTAACTCAAATTCAATTTCAAGGCAATTGGCTAAAATATGCCCCAGAACGACACCTTCCTCAGGCTACGGCCATACATGCAACACGGTCATCCAACATGGCTCCAACCAACAGTAAGTGGGACTAGAACACATTGGTGACAGTTTACTTGGGAGGAGCCATAATTCAAGCAGTGGGTGGGACTAGAGCATTCTGATGGAAGCTCACAGTGGAAGAGTAAAGAAGACTATAACTCAAGTAGTGGGTGGAACTAGGACAGTCTAATGGCAGCTTGCAGGGGTGGGGCAGGAAGTCTGTGGGTGGGACTAAAAAACAATGGCTGCTTACAGGGGGAGGAGTTGGGTGTCTGAAATTTAAAGGGGCACGTCAATAACTCAAGCAGTGGGAGGGGCAAAGAATCTGTAAATCAAACAGTGGGTGGGACTAGAACACACTGATGGCAGCTTACAGGGGGAGGAGCAGAGAGTCCAAAACTGAAGCAGTAGAAGGACTGGAACACAGATGGCTGCTTAGAAGGGGAATGGCAGAAGGCCTAAATAAAGCTGTGGGTGGGACTAAAGCACTCTAATGGCAACTTACATGGGCAGCCTGTATTAGCCAATAAATCCAGTGAAACTCCTAGTCACATATATAAATGTTGTGTTTGGGTTCATTTTGGTTCTGAACTTTGCCCCATTGTGATGAATGAGACCTTCCAGCCGTCCCACCCACAGACTGCTCTGGAGGCACAATCCGAACAAGCGAGACAGCAATGCGCGTGTGAGATCCTCTTGGACACAAACGCACACTAAGCCGCAGGTGTAATAACAAATCAAGCTGAAATATGTCATTAAGCCGACAGAGAAATTCATAACAATGCCGTTAAAAAGACACTTACTTATTTCTGGTTCAGTTCCCGGCAGTGACGAGACTTCTCCCAAACTCCAGCAAAAACACGGCACAGACAAAGGCTCTGATATTACTGAGGCAACACAAACTCGCTGGGAACAGCAAGGATGAGACACTAGACAGGTGGGAACCTGTGGGAAAGGAACGTCTCCTGGTTTCAAACTGCCCCCTGCAAAAGTGCCCCCACGACAAAAGCCTCAACAGGGCAATAAACCGATTGACCGTTGAGGAAAACATGGGTCGTCTTTTTTAGGTGATCAAATCAGAATTCTTTAATGCATTATTAAGTGCTATCAAGTTAATCATACGGGTGGTTCTTCTCCAGGAGGTCCTCATGTTTGGCCTCCACTCTTCTCAACGACATCTTCATGATCGTTGTGATTGAGTATCTTGTCGTCCAACGATCATCCTCTTTTGCCTTCAACCCAATCATTTTTCAATGAACTGGGCCTTCCCATTACATATCAAAGAGGGCTTTCATTTGGTTATTGGTGCAGACTTGGCCAAGGATCCATGTTTCCTCCTGTCCATGGGATTCTCTTCTTCACAAACGTCCAAGTGCCTGAACGTAACGTAACTCATAGAGAGTGGCTGCTCAGACCTGGTTGGAGTAAATAGACTTCTAGAGTTGTTTCTCTAAGTGCTCAACGTCGTTTTTGAGGTTTTGTGTCCTTTTTGTTTTTGTTCTGCATTTTAGTTCTTCGTCCTTTTCAGATCTTTTAATGAATGACCAGACATTTGTAGTTTTAGTGGAAATGAGTTTTCAAGAAACCTCTCAAACCCACTAAAATCAGAATGTTGATAAATGTGTCTCTATATTTCGCCATGTTGAATTGGGGTCAAGGAGGCCAAAATTATTCTGGGTCACTTTGGTGTCGTTACTTCCACCAAACAAAAACATCTTCTGCTTCTGGACTTTTTTGAAGTGAAGTGGATGAATATTTATCAAAATGCACTTCTTAATGGAACCAAAACCACCGTGGCCCACCGGTCTTCATCTCATAACTCTCGATTTTGTGTTGGGAAAATAATTTTAGATGAACTACACACGTAGCATGGAGGTCCGAGGAAGGAATGACCCAGGTTTCGTATTTCTGTGGGAAGTCTCATCATTGGCTTAAATGTGTGGTTTATTTTATGTTTGGGCTCAAAAACGTTTCAGTGCTCACGATTTTATGATCCGAGGGCTTAAGGCGTAACTATGGGAGAAGCAGATAACTACCAGCACTCTGGGCATGGGGCCCTCAATGGGATGTAAAGCAGTAAGTGGGGGGGGGGGGGGGCTGTCAGATGGAATATTAGAATAGGGCCCAGCCTGAAGGCCAGTTAGGGGGGGATTTGGGGTGAGTGCTTATTTGTGCCCTGGGTACCCCTGGAACTATAGCGGGGTGACTGTTACCCCAATGTTTCTATATATCTGTAACCTTGTTATGGGCTAAGGGGGCCCAGCCTGAAGGCCAGTTAGGGGGGGGATTTGGGGTGAGTGCTTATTTGTGCCCTGGGTACCCCTGGAACTATAGCGGGGTGACTGTTACCCCAATGTTTCTATATATCTGTAACCTTGTTATGGGCTAAGGGGGCCCAGCCTGAAGGCCAGTTAGGGGGGGATTTGGGGTGAGTGCTTATTTGTGCCCTGGGTACCCCTGGAACTATAGCGGGGTGACTGTTACCCCAATGTTTCTATATATCTGTAACCTTGTTATGGGCTAAGGGGGCCCAGCCTGAAGGCCAGTTAGGGGGGGATTTGGGGTGAGTGCTTATTTGTGCCCTGGGTACCCCTGGAACTATAGCGGGGTGACTGTTACCCCAATGTTTCTATATATCTGTAACCTTGTTATGGGCTAAGGGGGCCCAGCCTGAAGGCCAGTTAGGGGGGGATTTGGGTGAGTGCTTATTTGTGCCCTGGGTACCCCTGGAACTATAGCGGGGTGACTGTTACCCCAATGTTTCTATATATCTGTAACCTTGTTATGGGCTAAGGGGGCCCAGCCTGAAGGCCAGTTAGGGGGGGATTTGGGGTGAGTGCTTATTTGTGCCCTGGGTACCCCTGGAACTATAGCGGGGTGACTGTTACCCCAATGTTTCTATATATCTGTAACCTTGTTATGGGCTAAGGGGGCCCACACCCCCCCAACATAATGCAGACACACTGCAGCCGCAGGGTAGAAGTTGCGTGACTGTGGGCTGGAACATGAGTGACATTAGAGATGGGAATGGCCGCGCTCCATCACACATCTATAAGCTTTAGGCTGGGGACACAGTTTAGACGGAAGGAGTTAACGTTCCGCACAATGAAGTTTCTGGCACACAGTGAGGGCAGTGCAGCACATAAATGATATGATGGAGGCGTCGCACATCTGAGCTTTCCGACCCTCCATCCTATGACATCATGTTGCCAAGCGGCGGAATGATCCGGAGATCTAGGCACCCGATACGCTCTCTTGAGCATAAAGTGGGTCTTAGTGGCCGGTGGAGCTTATTCTTCACTGATTTGTGCCACACAAGATGCACCATTGGCTGCTGAAACGTTTTATGGGTTTAGCCGCCTCCCACCTTGTGAGATTCACGCACCGTTGTACTCAAACCCACAGTCAGATCCTCACACCTAATATTCCAGATTTTCGTAGTGTTTTTTCTGCGTTACGATTTATCTGCCCCAAAACAGAGAAAAACTTCTGTGAAAATTCGCTGCGGAAAAATTTGTTGTGCAGATTTAGTTTTGTCGCGCGTCAAATTTGGCACGGTCGCATCAAATTGCCCGTGGTTGTGTCAGAATTGGGTGAGATTGCATCAGAATTGGGTAAGATTGCGTCAGAATTGGGCGCAGTCGCGTCAAAAAAAGGTGTGATCGCGTCAAAAAAGTGCAGGCGACAAAAAAAAATAGACTTGGGCGACAAAAAAAAAAACCTGCAACAAATGCGTTTCGCGAATTTTCTTGCCCTTTCACAAATTCTATGGCGAAACGGGACAGATTTGCTCATCACTACTTATAGGGGCAGATTTACTAATCCACAAACAGACCGAAAGCGTCCGAACGCGTTTTTTCGTGATGATCGGTATTTTTGCGACTTTTTCATATGTCCTGCGATTTTTTTTTTTGCCGCTGTTACGACTTTATCGTATATTTTCCGTGACTTTTTCGTCGCCGGTGTGAAAAAATCGGATTGGTTTTTCCGCCGTTTACAATTGCTCAATACGGAAACATCGCGACGGCGGCGAAAAAGTCGTGCAAAATACGATAAAGTCATGATAGCGAAATACGAAAAAAACGCGACGGCAAGGAAAAAGTCGCAAAATTTTCGTTTCCAATCCGTTTTTTTCCCATTCGGGATTCAGATTCGGGGATTAGTAAATGTGCCCCATAGTGTTCCTAAATACAATGTGAAAGGGGGGGGGGGAAATAAAAACAAAATGGTAACCGAGGCCCAACAGGGTTTAAAATAAAAATAATAAATACAAAATACTTTGTGGTTTCACATTTAGAAAAAAAATAATAGAAAATTGCATTTTAAATAATAATTTTTAAGATTTAAAAAGAACGGAAGAATTTAAAATTTAAAAAGAACTGAAGAAGGCACAGATTTACTAAAACGCTTACATTTCTAAATTTTTTCATCTTCACGACTGTCTGGAATTTACTAAAAAATCTAAAATGAACAAGCTTGTGCAGGAAAATTTACAAAAATTCAGAATTTTCCCACAAAAACAGCAAATTTTTGGAAATGTCACACAAAAACGAAAACAAAAAGTTTCAAAGCAAAAGAAAAATCCTCCAGGGAAGGGACGTCTGCCTTTGACTTCTACCTGATCTGAGCAAGTTTTAGCTGGCGAATCGTCAAATTCTGATTTTTAGCCATTTTGATGCATGTTAAATCTAAAAAAAAATCGTTATTTTTCCCCCAGCGTCTATTAGCGCCAAAAATTACAGGGGAAAAAAAGGTTTATTAAATTTTAGAGACAAGCAGAAAAAATATCTAAACTCCACAAATACTCTTACATACTAAGGACACCTATTTTTTTTTTTATTATATAATAAATCTAGAATTAATTAAATTGGGAGGCCAATTTATTAGAAAAAAAACTCTCCAGACTCAAATTTATTTATTTCCAAATTTTATATTGCGCCTGATAAATCTAGAAAATTTCAACTTTCAAATTTAAACTTAAAAATCCCGATTTTGTCACAAACCACTCGAATCGTCGTAACGCAAATTTGTTAATTCTGCCCCAATAGTTGATTTTATAGTTTTAGTTCTTTCTAACTGTTATTTGTAAATGCAGTTTACAAATACAATTTTGAATTTTCAAATTCTCTATTTTAATGTTAATATTTTATCATTTCTATAATAATTACTTATAATAATGAAAAAGGGAAATTTTAGAATGAAACAGAAAAAAATGGAGAAGCATAAAGTTTTTGTATTAAATATTGTGAATAAGAGGTTCCAAAATGGAAATTTTTGAGATTTATCAAGTGCAAAAGAAACACAAAAACTCATATAAAAATTTGGCAAAATTCAAGATTTTTTTTTTCATTTAAGTTTTTTGAAATCAGGGCAAATCTGAAAAATAATGAAAGTGATTTGCGGTGGTTGAGTTATTTTTTTTAATTTTTTACACAATTTAGTTTCCAAGATTCAACTTTTTCAAATAAATCAGTAAATATTTAAGTTTGTCACGTTTTTGAGTTATTTTTTTAATGAAAAAAATAAAGTCAAAAACATGAACATGAAGTTTTTGAAATAAATAAGTAAATATTCAAGTTTGTCACGTTCTGGAGTTATTTTTTCAATGAAAAAAATGAACTCAAAAACATGAATCGGTTATTATTATTGGCATGACTTGCAAAAAAGTTACCGGAAATCTTCCGAGACAACTCCCCTCGATTTACGTTGAAAAGTAGCATCTTTTACTTGCTGAGTTGTTTCATGGGAATTTTTTAATTTTTTTCTTTCTTTAATAAATAGCGACTTTTCGAATTTAAAAAAAAAACATTTTCAAAAATGTTTTTTTTTCCAGTGTGTTCTGCGAACAAACCTCAATCTTGAATTTTGATAAATGGACCCCTATTTGTTTCCATATTTTTGAGGGAATTTTTTCTTTCTTTAATAAATAGCAACTTTTTGAATTAAAAAAAAAATTTCAAAAATGTTTGGGGGGGGGGTTTCCTCTGTGTTTTCTGCGAACAAACCTCAATCTTGAATTTTGATAAATCGACCCCTATTTGTTTCCACATTTTTTCATGATAGGTTTCAATTTTATTTTTTTAAGTAACTTGAAAGTTCTGGGGTTCTGACTCTGACTCCGTCTGCCACTGTCCAACCTAAATGGGTCAGAAGCTTCTTCATCAAGCAGAACTGGATATTAAACATCAATATTTTCCATTGAATCAGGACCAGAACCAGGACCAGACCTTCACAGATCTGGTATTTCCAGAACATGCAAAGCATTGTGGGAATCGAAGCTGGATTTCAGGTTCTTGACCCTAGACCAAGGACCACTGAATGGGTTTTAGCATTAAATGTGTTGGCTTTGGGCAGGAGATGTTTCCCATTTCTGGAGTCACTGGAGTCATCTGGGTACATTGGTGTTCCTCAACCTTTTCCTCAAGGAGACCCAAAAAAATAACTTGAGACCAAAAAATATAACTTGAGGGCTCATTTTAGGGTTCTGACCCATAGGTTCAGAATCCACTATATACATATAATGTCTGAGGAAAGTACGAAAGTAGAATTAGGGAATAAGAAACATGAGGAACCCGTGCAGCCAGGCCAACGGTTTAACCAGAATATCTGGATGGCGGAGTCTAAAGTCACATGTTGGCTTGTGTGAGAAATGATTAGAAAACAGAACCACACGTCTGACTATTGACCACACATGTTTGTGTAGTATCAGGATCCGGAGGATGGTGCTGTACTTGTGGCTGGTTGAATACTTGAGGTATACTGTGATTTAGGGCAAGGAAAACAATTTAATATGGTGGCTTTGCTGAAAATAAAAGATGCTGATTGCATTTCCTAAAGAGCTTTAGAGGAGAAGATGGGACTCTGGGTTTAACGTTTTACTCATGAACATATCCAAATAGATCTTAGAAGATACAATCAGGACAGACTTGGAAGTAGAATTTGGCCACATACTGACGTCACTGACATCCCTGCTGGCAAAGGAGGTTTTCTGTCTCCTGTTGGTGTCCAAGACTATTGATCCATGCCCAAAGGAGCTGGTAATAGCTACAATATGAAATAGGTTTTATGGGTTTTCTATCTTCTGTTGGTGTCCATGGTTATTGATCCATGCCCATGAAGTTAATAATAGCTACATTATGAAATAGGTTTTATGGGTTTTCTATCTTCTGTTGGTGTCCAAGGCTAATGATCCTTTCCCAAAGGAGCTGGTAATAGCTACATTATGAAATGGGCTTTCTATCTTCTTCTGGTGTCCATGGTTATTAATCCATGCCCATGAAGTTGATAATAGCTACATTATGAAATTGGTTATATGGGTTTTCTGTTGGTGTCCATAGTTATTGATCCATGCCCATGGAGGTTGTAATGGTTACATTATTAAATGAGTTACCTATCTGTTGTTGGAGTCCAAGGTGATCCATGTTCTTGGAGCTAGTAATAGCTACATTATGAAATGGGTTTTATGGGTTTTCTATCTTCTGTTGGTGTCCACGGTTATATTGATCCATGCCCAAGGAGCTGGTAATAGCTACATTATGAAATAGGTTTTCTGTCTTCTGTTGGTGTCCAAGACTATTGATCCATGCCCAAAGGAGCTGGTAATCGCTACATTATGAAATGGGTTTAATGCGTTTTCTATCTTCTGTTGGTGTCCAAGGCTAATGATCCATGCCCAAAAGAGATGTTAATAGTTACATCATGAAAATGGTTTTATGAGTTTTTTATCTTATGTCGGTGTTTGAGGTTATTGATCCATGACCCCCTGCCCATGAAGCTGATAATAGTTACATTATGAAATTGGTTATATGGGTTTTCTTTTGATCTTCTTTTGGTGTCCTTGGTTATTGTTCCATGCCCATGGAGGTTGTAATGGTTACATTATTACATTAGTTACCTATCTGCTGTTGGTGTCCAACTTTATCCATGTCCGTGGAGCTAGTAATAGCTTTCTATCTTCTTCTGGTGTCCATGGTTATTGATCCATGCCGATGGAGGTTGTAATGATTACATTTTTAAATGGTTAATCATTATTGGATCTTATGGGTTTTCTATCTTCTGTTGGTGTCCAAGGTTATCCATGTCCATGGAGCTAGTAATAGATACATTATGAAATGGGCTTTCTATCTTCTGTTGGTGTCCATGGTTATTGATCCATGCCCATGAAGTTGATAATAGCTACATTATGAAATGGGTTTTATGGGTTTTCGATCCTCTGTTGGTGTCCATGGTTATATTGATCCATGCCCAATGAGCTGGTAATAGCTATATTATGAAATGGGTCTTGTGGGCTGTCTATCTTCTGTTGGTGTCCATGGTTATTGATCCATGCCCATGAAGTTGATAATAGCTACATTATGAAATGGGTTTTATGGGTTTTCGATCCTCTGTTGGTGTCCATGGTTATTGATCCATGCCCAATGAGCTGGTAATAGCTACATTATGAAATGGGTTTTGTGGGTTTTCTGCCTTCTGTTGGTGTCCAAGGAGGTGGTAATGGCTACATTATGGTGTTATGTATAATGTGGTTATAAACATTATGAACCATTATCAAATGGGTTTATATCTTCTGTTGGTGTCCAGGAATAAATCTAATTTGGTGTGGGGATCAAAGTGCAATTTAGTTTGGTTATATAGCCGATTCCATAGTGGAGAGATGTGTTGGGCTTTCTCTGGAACAGTATAAAGATAAATGTGTTGAATTTGATGGCTTGCTACTGAACTTAAGTCTTTAAAACTAAGATGCCCCTTCACAGAACACTCATGTCTGGTCAATGGCTGCATTCTCCACCCTACACCCGACCTATGCCCACTTCTTCTCTACTGTCTTTGGATGGGGGCCAAGCGTGAGCATAAAACAAGGGCTTTCCCATCCCTTGTTGGGCTTGGCATGGCACGGAGAGGTCATTGGAATGGCCAGCTGCCCCAAACCATGTATCACTAAAGGTGCTACAGGGCTCTCCAGAGCTTTGAGATCTATGGCCTTCAGAATATGGCTCAGCGGCCGGGAGTGCAATGTGCAAATATGAGAATTCCCATCATTCTTTCTTATTAGGACCATAGTTCTACAGGACACGTAGCACCATCTACATCTAGTTGTTATAAAATGCTGGTGGATATGACCTCCCAGCAATAGCAGAACTTCTCAACCCTCAACTCCATGGCTTGTCATTTGTCAAAATGCCAAAACGACGCCTGAAAAAAATCACAAAATGAAAATAAAGCTCATTGCAGTCAGTAGAACGAGGCGCCACGTCCACCGGCGGGGCCACAAACACGTACGTAGATATGTTCCGCTTGTTGTAGGAGATAAGAGTGAACTATTCACCTTGGGGCAAAGTTGTCTGACTGCATCCTCACCTCCTCGGCTTCTGTCATTCTGGTTCCTCAACAATGAGAAAGATCTCAGATATTTTTGCTTGAGCAGGGACAGAATGCGGGGAATGTGGGTGAGAAATGCACTTGGTGAGGTTTCAAAATACAAGGTGAGTTAAAGGGGAAGAGAATCCAACGTGCAATTTATTATCAGTGTCACGGCACCCTTAATAGTTTTTCAGCTTTCAAAATGCTTTCTGTGTGTTAGGGGTCCCTGGTTGCTAGGGGTTTTGGCATAGATACCCCGACCAATGAGTGTCCTGTGCTTCTATGTTGGTGTCACCATGTTGTACCCACAGCTATATCTGTAACCTTGTTATGGGCTAAGGGGGCCCAGCCTGAAGGCCAGTTAGGGGGGGATTTGGGGTGAGTGCTTATTTGTGCCCTGGGTACCCCTGGAACTATAGCGGGGTGACTGTTACCCCAATGTTTCTATATATCTGTAACCTTGTTATGGGCTAAGGGGGCCCAGCCTGAAGGCCAGTTAGGGGGGGATTTGGGGTGAGTGCTTATTTGTGCCCGGGCTCCCCTGGAACTATAGCGGGGTGACTGTTACCCCAATGTTTCTATATATCTGTAACCTTGTTATGGGCTAAGGGGGCCCAGCCTGAAGGCCGGTTAGGGGGGGATTTGGGGTGAGTGCTTATTTGTGCCCTGGGTACCCCTGGAACTATAGCGGGGTGACTGTTACCCCAATGTTTCTATATATCTGTAACCTTGTTATGGGCTAAGGGGGCCCAGCCTGAAGGCCAGTTAGGGGGGGATTTGGGGTGAGTGCTTATTTGTGCCCTGGGTACCCCTGGAACTATAGCGGGGTGACTGTTACCCCAATGTTTCTATATATCTGTAACCTTGTTATGGGCTAAGGGGGCCCAGCCTGAAGGCCAGTTAGGGGGAGATTTGGGGTGAGTGCTTATTTGTGCCCTGGGTACCCCTGGAACTATAGCGGGGTGACTGTTACCCCAATGTTTCTATATATCTGTAACCTTGTTATGGGCTAAGGGGGCCCAGCCTGAAGGCCAGTTAGGGGGGGATTTGGGGTGAGTGCTTATTTGTGCCCTGGGTACCCCTGGAACTATAGCGGGGTGACTGTTACCCCAATGTTTCTATATATCTGTAACCTTGTTATGGGCTAAGGGGGCCCAGCCTGAAGGCCAGTTAGGGGGGATTTGGGGTGAGTGCTTATTTGTGCCCTGGGTACCCCTGGAACTATAGCGGGGTGACTGTTACCCCAATGTTTCTATATATCTGTAACCTTGTTATGGGCTAAGGGGGCCCAGCCTGAAGGCCAGTTAGGGGGGGATTTGGGGTGAGTGCTTATTTGTGCCCTGGGTACCCCTGGAACTATAGCGGGGTGACTGTTACCCCAATGTTTCTATATATCTGTAACCTTGTTATGGGCTAAGGGGGCCCAGCCTGAAGGCCAGTTAGGGGGGGATTTGGGGTGAGTGATTATTTGTGCCCCGTGTGGGGGTGGGGGGTATGGCACTGGCAGTACTAGGGCACAGACAAAACTGTTGGCAAGGTCACTTTGAAGGCACCCGATTGGCCTCTCAGACTCCTTCAACTCATTTGTGTTTCCCCACAGGCAGTCGGGAGGCCGCATTCACGTACGCCATCACTGCTGCCGGAGTTGCCCACGCTGTGACATCGGCATGCAGCCAGGGCAACCTGAGTAACTGCGGCTGTGACCGGGAAAAACAAGGCTACTATAACCAGGAGGAAGGCTGGAAGTGGGGAGGCTGCTCGGCTGACATTAAATACGGCATCGATTTCTCCAGGAAATTTGTAGACGCGCGAGAAATCAAGAAGAATGCACGTAGGCTCATGAACTTGCACAACAACGAGGCGGGAAGAAAGGTATGTTGCACGCCATTGGCTCCTTCTTGGGGTGTTGCAGCCCACAATTACGTGTGTTATGGGGTAATGATGGTTTCCAATATATTGCAGTTGGTCTCTGTTATGGTGAGTCCGGGCCTCTCTATACTTTCTGTAGTCTCTTCCTATGCCCATCACTGCACTATTGTCTCCTCATTCCTCCTAAATGTTATACCTTGTATGTGATTGGTTCAACTTAAAGGCATCCTTGATTGGCCAGAGCTATTTTGGGTCTGCGGTTCCATAGATCAGGCCTCCATGCTTGAATGGGATCGCTCCAGCTGAAGAGGAATTCCAACAAACATTACAACCCCCATATCATCCATTTTGGTATTTTGTCCATCCTTTGAAGTGTATAGGGGCGGCTACTGGAATTCCACTAATAGGAACGCGGCCGTAATGAGATGTCACATTCTGAGTGTTCAACATTTCAGGGGTTAGATCAGCGATGAGGTCTCCCAGTACAACCATGTAGGTAAGAGATCTGATGACCTTGCAGTCAAGCATGTGACAGGTCAAGTTGTGTCAAACTGGCTCGACCTTCCAACCTCTGACCTAATGGCAGGCTCATATGGGCTACGTGTGGGAGGAAGGGGTTAATTGCAGGCTATTTCATCTCTGAAATCTTCAAAAAGACTCTTCTGAGGAACTGAACATGTGCAAAAAGAAGATCTCACTCATCTTCCACAAACAGACACCCACTGTTGTGACACCGTAAACCTTTCATCATTCAAAAAAAGCCAATTTCACAAGGAGATGGGTCTGAGCTCAGCCTTACAGGGGCAGGAGGAAGCACTGTAGACCATGGTTTCCACCATGAAGCCCTGATGACACCATGAGCTAAAAACAAGACAAACTGCCCCAAGATTAGGTTCCATCACACTCTAGGTGCAGCAAAACTCCATAATCCCACTTTCCTAAATGTCCATATAATCCTGGGGCGGTTCTAAGCTTCAGAGATAGGGCGTACAATGAAGATCCCGCTTTCCTAAATGTCCATATACTCCTGGGGCGGTTCCAAGCTTCAGAGATAGGGCGTACAATAAAGATCCCGCTTTCCTAAATGTCCATATACTCCCGGGGCGGTTCTAAGCTTCAGAGATAGGGCGTACAATAAAGATCCCGCTTTCCTAAATGTCCATATACTCCCGGGGCGGTTCTAAGCTTCAGAGATAGGGCGTACAATGAAGATCCCGCTTTCCTAAATGTCCACATACTCCTGGGGCGGTTCCAAGCTTCAGAGATAGGGCGTACAATAAAGATCCCGCTTTCCTAAATGTCCATATACTCCCGGGGCGGTTCTAAGCTTCAGAGATAGGGCGTACAATAAAGATCCCGCTTTCCTAAATGTCCATATACTCCCGGGGCGGTTCTACGCTTCAGAGATAGGGCGTACAATAAAGATCCTGCTTTCCTAAATGTCCATATACTCCCGGGGCGGTTCTAAGCTTCAGAGATAGGGCGTACAATGAAGATCCCGCTTTCCTAAATGTCCACATACTCCTGGGGCGGTTCCAAGCTTCAGAGATAGGGCGTACAATAAAGATCCCGCTTTCCTAAATGTCCATATACTCCCGGGGCGGTTCTAAGCTTCAGAGATAGGGCGTACAATAAAGATCCCGCTTTCCTAAATGTCCATATACTCCCGGGGCGGTTCTAAGCTTCAGAGATAGGGCGTACAATAAAGATCCCGCTTTCCTAAATGTCCATATACTCCCGGGGCAGTTCTAAGCTTCAGAGATAGGGCGTACAATAAAGATCCCGCTTTCCTAAATGTCCATATACTCCCGGGGCGGTTCTAAGCTTCAGAGATAGGGCGTACAATAAAGATCCCGCTTTCCTAAATGTCCATATAATCCTGGGGCGGTTCTAAGCTTCAGAGATAGGGCGTACAATAAAGATCCTGCTTTCCTAAATGTCCATATACTCCCGGGGCAGTTCTAAGCTTCAGAGATAGGGCGTACAATAAAGATCCTGCTTTCCTAAATGTCCATATACTCCCGTGGCGGTTCTAAGCTTCAGAGATAGGGCGTACAATAAAGATCCCGCTTTCCTAAATGTCCATATACTCCCGGGGCGGTTCTAAGCTTCAGAGATAGGGCGTACAATAAAGATCCCGCTTTCCTAAATGTCCATATACACCCAGGGCGGTTCTAAGCTTCAGAGATAGGGCGTACAATAAAGATCCCGCTTTCCTAAATGTCCATATACTCCCGGGGCGGTTCTAAGCTTCAGAGATAGGGCGTACAATAAAGATCCCGCTTTCCTAAATGTCCATATACTCCCGGGGCGGTTCTAAGCTTCAGAGATAGGGCGTACAATAAAGATCCTGCTTTCCTAAATGTCCATATACTCCCGGGGCGGTTCTAAGCTTCAGAGATAGGGTGTACAATAAAGATCCTGCTTTCCTAAATGTCCATATACTCCCGGGGCGGTTCTACGCTTCAGCGATAGGGCGTACAATAAAGATCCCGCTTTCCTAAATGTCCATATACTCCTGGGGCGGTTCTAAGCTTCAGAGATAGGGTGTACAATAAAGATCCCGCTTTCCTAAATGTCCATATACTCCCGGGGTGGTTCTAAGCTTCAGAGATAGGGCGTACAATAAAGATCCCGCTTTCCTAAATGTCCATATACTCCCGGGGCGGTTCTAAGCTTCAGAGATAGGGTGTACAATAAAGATCCTGCTTTCCTAAATGTCCATATACTCCCGGGGCGGTTCTACGCTTCAGCGATAGGGCGTACAATAAAGATCCCGCTTTCCTAAATGTCCATATACTCCCGGGGCGGTTCTAAGCTTCAGAGATAGGGTGTACAATAAAGATCCTGCTTTCCTAAATGTCCATGTACTCCCGGGGCGGTTCTAAGCTTCAGAGATAGGGCGTACAATGAAGATCCTGCTTTCCTAAATGTCCATATACTCCCGGGGCGGTTCTACGCTTCAGCGATAGGGCGTACAATAAAGATCCCGCTTTCCTAAATGTCCATATACTCCCGGGGCGGTTCTAAGCTTCAGAGATAGGGTGTACAATAAAGATCCTGCTTTCCTAAATGTCCATATACTCCCGGGGCGGTTCTACGCTTCAGAGATAGGGCGTACAATGAAGATCCTGCTTTCCTAAATGTCCATGTACTCCCGGGGCGGTTCTACGCTTCAGAGATAGGGCGTAGATGTTGGATCTAGACACGGTTTTGGAAAGATTTGGGGCATTACCCATGTATATCTGCAGGACAGAATTTCATGTGGGAATGAATACTATAACATTAGTCTATAAGATGCAAGAAGGTGAACTTCCCCTTTGAAATACCTAAAACTGTGTCCTGAGATTGGAGATTTGTCCTGTGGTTCATCCCGCGTTATTATTGAAGGCTGAATGGGAAGGCACATGATTAATGGATCCGAGGGTCACGGAAGACTAATGGTTTTTCAATCTTTAATCAGGGCCGTTTCTGGCAGCCGCTAGTGAAATCGGTTAACAGTATATCCCTTGGATGGGGGCCAGAGGTGGGAAGGTTGAACAAATGAGGAGTCCCAGCGAGTTCTCCAGGCTCAGTATTGAGATCCTTCAAAGAGCATCACTTTGTGAGGAATGCAAATTAAGAGGCTGCCAAACCCTCGCAAATATCAGTTTACAACGTCGGGAAAATCATGTCTACGGCAGCCTTGTGGCTCCACCGGGGGTAGGGGGGGAGAAAGGTGCTCCGCTTAATGACAAACAGGAATCCCAGGCCGTCATGGAGGGTCTTTGTAGAGAAGGCATCATTTGTCTAAATATATTAGTCAGCCTGGCGTACGCGCATAAATGCTTGGCTGTAGCGCAACTGATCTGTTTCTAACTGATTAACGAATCAAATTGATAGATTCATTCCTCCCATAAACCACAGCATTGTATAGCTAGAATGTGTTGAACTGCATTCAAAAGCGGCCATATTTGCCTTCCGTCAGCCTTCTCTGTGTTCCCAGAGTGTCAGGGGGGTGGAGCTACTTCATGTAGGGGGTGGAGCTACTTCATGTAGGAGGTGTGCAGTCCAGCCTGGCTTACACCCTCTTCACAAGAGATGCCACGCCCCCTGGAAAAATGAATATTTACTGCAAGAGGTTTGCCGAACTAAAGATTCCTCATTCTTAGACAAGACATAAATAGGGCCTGAAAAAAAAAGTAGAAAAATAACAAAAAAAAGGAAAAATAATAAATAATATAATATATATATTATTTTATAATTATTATATATATAAAATACATATTAGTGGCCTTTTTTTTTATATTATTTTATAATATTAATGATTTCACTTGTAATTATTTTTAAAAAAATTTAAAAAATTATTTTTGTACAGCATTATATATATATATATATACACACATAACTGTATTGTCATTATTTTTGTATTTTATGTTTTACAATTTTTTTAAATTATTTTTATTATATATTGTATATTTTTTCTAATAGATAAAAAATATTTTTGTATATTTTCCTAATATTTTATTTTTATATTTGTTTTTCTAACAGATAAAAAATATTTTTCTACTATTTTATTTTATTTTTTTGTTTTTCTAATATATAAAAAATATTTTTGTATATTTTCCTACTTTTTTTATAATTGTTTTTGTAATATCAATAAAAATTTTTGTATATTTTCCTACTTTTTTTTGTAATTGTTTTTGTAATATAAAATTTTTTTTTGTATATTTTCCAAATATTTTATTTTTATATTTGTTTTTCTAACAGATAAAAAATATTTTTCTACTATTTTATTTTTTTGTTCTTCTAATATCTAAAAAATATTTTTGTATATTTTCCTACTTTTTTTTTATAATTGTTTTTTTAATATATCAATACATTTTTTTGTATATTTTCCTACTTTTTTGTAATTGTTTTTGTAATATAAAAAAAATATTTTTGTATATTTTCCTAATATTTTATTTTTATATTTGTTTTTCTAACAGATAAAAAATATTTTTCTATTTTATTTTTTTCTACTATTTAATTTTTCTGTTTTTCAAATATATAAAAAATATCTTTGTATATTTTCCCAATATTTAATTTTTATATTTGTTTTTCTAATATATAAAAATATTTTTGTATATTTTCCTACTATTTTGAAAAATTTTTTTAGTTTGCTTTTATATCTATATTTTTTCCCTAAAACTTTTTAAAAATTATTTTTCGATTTGATATGATAAAATATAATAATAAAAAAGATACCCAGTACAGTTTAGTGGACATTTTTTTTTTCTTCGTAAAATTGACAGTTTCCTGTTTAATAATATCGTATTCCTCATTATTTTTTGTATTTCCAGGTGCTGGAAGAAAAGATGAAGCTGGAGTGCAAATGTCACGGTGTTTCGGGCTCCTGTACCACAAAAACCTGCTGGAACACATTGCCTAAATTCCGGGAAATTGGATTCGTGCTGAAGGAGAAGTACAATGACGCGGTACATGTGGAGGTGGTGAGAGCCAATCGCTTGCGGCAGCCCACCTTTTTGAAGATCAAAAAAGTCCGCAGTTACCAGAAACCCATGGAGACGGACTTGGTCTACATTGAGAGGTCCCCCAACTACTGTGAGGAGGACAGCGCCACCGGGAGTGTGGGGACGCAGGGACGGCTTTGTAACCGCACTTCTCCGCACACAGACGGCTGCGATCTTATGTGCTGTGGGCGTGGCTACAATACCCACCAGTATACGAAGGTCTGGCAATGCAACTGTAAGTTCCACTGGTGCTGTTTTGTGAAATGCAATACCTGCAGTGAAAGGACAGAGGTTTTCACCTGCAAATAAGGCACTCCGGTGATGGGCATTGGAAAAACACGGACCATTGTGGCGTCATTTTGCACACTTTATAATTTTCTTTGCCATAGAAAATTATGCCTCTTGGTCCCTCCTTAAAAGGGGTCGCATCCATGGTCCTTGGCCGGTGTCCGAGTTGTAGCGTCTTCATCAGGCGTTGAGTCGAGAACCATTAAAGCGGAGCATCATCAGGCACTGGAGGGGGGGAGAAGACAGTGATTGGCTTTTACTCTCTCAACAACAACAAAAAAGCTACGTGGGTGTTGTAGATATTTTTTTAAATTATAAATATCACAGATGTCCGAATGTAAGAGAAAAACAAAAAAATCTGAAGACGGTGATGGAAGGGACCAAAATGAAGCCTCAACGAGACAAGAAAGAAAATGGATAAGAACAAAAAAACTTGGGTTCCATAAATAAAATTTATCTTATCACTGGAACTATAATAATGAACATTAAAAAAAACAAAAACAAACAAAAAAAACCCCCCCACATAATTATTATTATTTATGTTTTAATAGTATGAACAAATTCTGAGCACTAACGGGTAGGTTGTGTCTTAATTCTGTACTAAATGGAAACTCCTAGATGTCTGGTTTTTATAATGAGCTCTGTTTATTTCTAACAATTTTTATTGCTACTGAGCCCTTTTGTTTTTGAGAATTGGGACTTCAACATTTGTTTCTACATATATTTTTCCCCTAAATTTTTGTTTTTGAGAATTGGGACATCAACATTTGTTTCTACATATATTTTTCCCCTAAATTTTTGTTTTTGAGAATTGAGACGTCAACATTTGTTTCTACATAAATTTTCCCCCTAAATTTTTGTTTTTGAGAATTGGGACGTTAACATTTGTTTCTACATATATTTTTCCCGCTAAATGTTTGAGAATTGGGACGTCAACATTTGTTTCTACATATATTTTTCCCTTAAATTTTTGTTTTTGAGAATTGGGACCTCAACATTTGTTTCTACATATATTTTTCCCCCTAAATTTTTGTTTTTGAGAATTGGGACATCAACATTTGTTTCTACATAAATTTTCCCCCTAAAGTTTTGTTTTTGAGAATTGGGACGTCAACATTTGTTTCTACATAAATTTTCCCCCTAAATTTTTGTTTTTGAGAATTGGGACGTCAACATTTGTTTCTACATATATTTTTCCCGCTAAATATTTGAGAATTGGGACGTCAACATTTGTTTCTACATATATTTTTCCCTTAAATTTTTGTTTTTGAGAATTGGGACCTCAACATTTGTTTCTACATATATTTTTCCCCCTAAATTTTTGTTTTTGAGAATTGGGACATCAACATTTGTTTCTACATAAATTTTCCCCCTAAATTTTTGTTTTTGAGAATTGGGACGTCAACATTTGTTTCTACATATATTTTTCCCCTAAATTTTTGTTTTTGAGAATTGGGACGTCAACATTTGTTTCTACATATATTTCCCCCCCTAAATTTTTGTTTTTGAGAATTGGGACGTCAACATTTATTTCTACATATATTTCCCCCCCTAAATTTTTGTTTTTGAGAATTGGGACGTCAACATTTATTTCTACATATATTTCCCCCCCTAAATTTTTGTTTTTGAGAATTGGGACGTCAACATTTGTTTCTACATATATTTTTTTCTAATTTCTTTTTGTGAAGAAGCAAAAGAACTGAGTTGAACTTTTACACTAACCCTTTATTTGAGGAGAAAATGGTTGTCCCAGTGATTTGGTGAGTGACTGTAGCCATGTTGGCTAAGTTTTTGACTAATTTAGGAGGAATTCTTAACACGCCCTTGTATTAAATCACTGGAGATTTATTAAGAAGCAATCATGTGAACAAAATGATAATACATATAGAGGAGCTATTGAAAAAAATATATATAAATAATATATATATATTTTTTTTATTATAATTTTTTTTTTTTTTAAATAAATAGCCCCTGCTTAGTAAATCCAAATCCAGGACTGAGGGATTTAATTTCATGCAAAATTTGAATTCAAATCTTTGTTTACAAATAACACACAAATTTTAACATGCAAAATAGGGGTTCGATATGGTTTCAAAATGGTCTGAATTGGGAAAAGTAGGAATTGGGCACTTGCCTAAAATTGAAATCGACTTTTTAAACAAGAACTGCCGTGAATTTCAATTTTTTTTTTAAAAAAAGGAAAAATTACAATTTTGATAAAATGATTGCACATTTCTTTTAATGTGCAAGGAACTTTCCAACTTAGAAGGGGAATAGAAGTCACTTGTGTGGTACAAAGCTATGCTTGAGGATCATACAAAGGTTGTACCTGGAGGGGGGAGGGTTCAAATGCTCAGCCTTTTGTAAATATATAGTTGGGCACCACAAGACACAGACAGGGTAAATCTGACCTTTTATGCACCGAGGGTGTCCATACTTTGTGGATGTGGGGTCCATTAGAAAAGTTAAGGCATAAGGGTCTGTGAGCTAATATGTTACACTCATGGGAAATGGAAAATAGCAACAAAGGAACAAACACTGAGGTATTTAGAAGAACAATGGCCAATTCACCAAACAATTTTTATTAAAAATCTGAATAATGGGAAATGCCATAAAGTGGGATTTAATAGAACCGTGATATTCTGGTCAGCTGGTCAAGATCTTCTGTTAGATAATAATATACTTTTTAGGTAACCATGAATTAAATTATATACCACCAGTATGGATGCACTGTTCTTGGACAACTTTCTGAACTCCTTGGGTGGCCAAGCACTGGATTCCATTGAGACATCATCACTCTCTTAGATTGTGTGCTTCCCCAATGAAATTGGGCTAGTTAGGGGAGGAGATATTCAGCCTGCAACTAGTTTCTAGTCTTCTCATGGAAATGAAGAGCATCATTGTGCAGAAAAGAGATTAAAAGAAATGAGAAAGGCAACATGGGCGTCAAGAAATCAAAAAATAAACAAGAAAAAATAAACAGGTAGAGAAGAAAAAGGATGGGAAACAGAAGAAAGGTGGTAGGAAGGAGAAGATGGTGGGCAGAAGAAAAAATGTGGTGGGAAGGAAAAGATGGTGGGCAGAAGAAGAAAGGTGGTGGGAAGGAGAAGATGGTGGGCAGAAGAAGAAAGGTGGTAGGAAGGAGAAGATGGTGGGCAGAAGAAGAAATGTGGTGGAAAGGAGAAGAAAGGTGGTGGAAAGGAGAAGATGGTGGGCAGAAGAAGAAAGGTGGTGGGAAGGAGAAGATGGTGGGCAGAAGAAAAAAGGTGGTGGGAAGGAGAAGATGGTGGGGAGAAGAAGAAAGGCGGTGGGAAGGGGAAGAAAGGTGGTGGGAAGGAAAAGATGGTGGGCAGAAGAAGAAAGGTGGTGGGAAGGAAAAGATGGTGGGCAGAAGAAGAAAGGTGGTGGGAGGGAGAAGATGGTGGGCAGAAGAAAAAAGTTGGTGGAAAGGAGAAGAAAGGTGGTGGGAAGGAGAAGATGGTGGGCAGAAGAAGAAAGATGGTGGCAAGGAGAAGATGGTGGGCAGAAGAAGAAAGGTGGTGGAAAGGAAAAGAAAAATGGTGGGAAGTAGAAGAAAGATCATTGGAAGGAGAAGAAAGATGGTAGGAAGAAGAAGAAAAATGGTGGGAAGGAGAAAAGAAAGACAAATTTCAAAAAAGAAGAGAGGTGGTAGGAAAGAGAAGAGACAAGAGGAGGACAAGATGGAAGAGAATAAAAGGGAGAAATGAATGAGGTAGGCAACTTATAAAAGGGCAAAAAGGCACAAGGAGAAGACAAGGACAGGAATTAACAGAGAAGTGAGAGAAGGGACAGAATTTCCACCAGTAGCAACCTCTGCTTTCTTGGTAGTCCTCCTGCCACCCCAGCTGCTGAAAGGGTAGTGTTGGGAGCTGTAGATCAACAACAGGTAGGGGGTGGCAGGGAGTGGGCATCAGTGACAGAAATAGAAGCTAAAAGTCATGTTTCCCAGGAGGATCTTCTGGCCAAGGAGCTCACTTCCAGCTTACTGACCTGTAGACTTAAACAAGCCCCGCCTCCATCCCATTCTTCTCTATAAGGAGATGGAGCAGTTGGCTGAGCTGTTACCCAGAAACCAAGGGAGTCTCATAACAATGTGAATCCGACTTCAATCTGGGTGGGAACGGGGAGACTTCACCTTGGAGATCAAACGCTTTCTCATTCTCCATTCCGTAGGGACTTCCCCCCCCCCTCCCAGTTAGGGTTGAAAAATAGCTGCACGGTATTTATTGTGGTAATACATTCCCATTAAATCAATAAGGTCTGATACACTGTGGTCTCGTGTTTTTGCCCAACTTTTTGAAGTTCCAAAATGGAATTATTTTTTATTTTATTTGAATATTTGGGAGGAAAACAAGGGGCGGGGCTCGGTAGTCGTGTTTATTTCTGTTCGTATCGAGAAGGTTGAGCCGAGTTAAACATTTTTGAGTGCATTTAGGATTTTAAAAATTCACAAGAATTTAAGCAAGAGGTCAGGTGACTTGGGTTTTATCTTCTCATCACCGAGTGTTTGTTCATGAGAAATGCCAGATTGTTAACCCTTTCTGAGGTGTTTGTCTACTAACTGTCACCTCCTGTTCTGTTCTGTCAGCTGGATCAGCCTTCCCAGAGGCTATTATCCAACCACTGCTACTATAGGCACCATCTCTCCCTACTATACCTGCTATCCCACAGCCCCAGTCCCTTCCCAGAGGCTATTATCCCCCCCCACTGCTACTATAGGCACCATCTCTCCCTACTATACCTGCTATCCCACAGCCACAGTCCCTTCCCAGAGGCTATTATCCCCCCACTGCTACTATAGGCACCATCTCTCCCTACTATACCTGCTATCCCACAGCCCCAGTCCCTTCCCAGAGGCTATTATCCCCCCACTGCTACTATAGGCATCATCTCTCCCTACTATACCTGCTATCCCACAGCCCCAGTCCCTTCCCAGAGGCTATTATCCCCCCCACTGCTACTATAGGCACCATCTCTCCCTACTATACCTGCTATCCCACAGCCCCAGTCCCTTCCCAGAGGCTATTATCCCCCCACTGCTTCTATAGGCACCATCTCTCCCTACTATACCTGCTATCCCACAGCCCCAGTCCCTTCCCAGAGGCTATTATCCCCCCACTGCTACTATAGGCACCATCTCTCCCTACTATACCTGCTATCCCACAGCCCCAGTCCCTTCCCAGAGGCTATTATCCCCCCACTGCTACTATAGGCACCATCTCTCCCTACTATACCTGCTATCCCACAGCCCCAGTCCCTTCCCAGAGGCTATTATCCCCCCACTGCTACTATAGGCACCATCTCTCCCTACTATACCTGCTATCCCACAGCCCCAGTCCCTTCCCAGAGGCTATTATCCCCCCACTGCTACTATAGGCACCATCTCTCCCTACTATACCTGCTATCCCACAGCCCCAGTCCCTTCCCAGAGGCTATTATCCCCCACTGCTACTATAGGCACCATCTCTCCCTACTATACCTGCTATCCCACAGCCCCAGTCCCTTCCCAGAGGCTATTATCCCACTGCTACTATAGGCACCATCTCTCCCTACTATACCTGCTATCCCACAGCCCCAGTCCCTTCCCAGAGGCTATTATCCCCCCACTGCTACTATAGGCACCATCTCTCCCTACTATACCTGCTATCCCACAGCCCCAGTCCCTTCCCAGAGGCTATTATCCCCCCACTGCTACTATAGGCACCATCTCTCCCTACTATACCTGCTATCCCACAGCCCCAGTCCCTTCCCAGAGGCTATTATCCCCCCACTGCTACTATAGGCACCATCTCTCCCTACTATACCTGCTATCCCACAGCCCCAGTCCCTTCCCAGAGGCTATTATCCCCCACTGCTACTATAGGCACCATCTCTCCCTACTATACCTGCTATCCCACAGCCCCAGTCCCTTCCCAGAGGCTATTATCCCACTGCTACTATAGGCACCATCTCACCCTACTATACCTGCTATCCCACAGCCCCAGTCCCTTCCCAGAGGCTATTATCCCCCCACTGCTACTATAGGCACCATCTCTCCCTACTATACCTGCTATCCCACAGCCCCAGTCCCTTCCCAGAGGCTATTATCCCCCCACTGCTACTATAGGCACCATCTCTCCCTACTATACCTGCTATCCCACAGCCCCAGTCCCTTCCCAGAGGCTATTATCCCCCCACTGCTACTATAGGCACCATCTCTCCCTACTATACCTGCTATCCCACAGCCCCAGTCCCTTCCCAGAGGCTATTATCCCCCCACTGCTACTATAGGCACCATCTCTCCCTACTATACCTGCTATCCCACAGCCCCAGTCCCTTCCCAGAGGCTATTATCCCACTGCTACTATAGGCACCATCTCACCCTACTATACCTGCTATCCCACAGCCCCAGTCCCTTCCCAGAGGCTATTATCCCCCCACTGCTACTATAGGCACCATCTCTCCCTACTATACCTGCTATCCCACAGCCCCAGTCCCTTCCCAGAGGCTATTATCCCCCCACTGCTACTATAGGCACCATCTCTCCCTACTATACCTGCTATCCCACAGCCCCAGTCCCTTCCCAGAGGCTATTATCCCCCCACTGCTACTATAGGCACCATCTCTCCCTACTATACCTGCTATCCCACAGCCCCAGTCCCTTCCCAGAGGCTATTATCCCCCCCCACTGCTACTATAGGCACCATCTCTCCCTACTATACCTGCTATCCCACAGCCCCAGTCCCTTCCCAGAGGCTGTTATCCCCCCCCCACTGCTACTATAGGCACCATCTCTCCCTACTATACCTGCTATCCCACAGCCCCAGTCCCTTCCCAGAGGCTATTATCCCCCCACTGTTACTATAGGCACCATCTCTCCCTACTATACCTGCTATCCCACAGCCCCAGTCCCTTCCCAGAGGCTGTTATCCCCCCCCCACTGCTACTATAGGCACCATCTCTCCCTACTATACCTGCTATCCCACAGCCCCAGTCCCTTCCCAGAGGCTATTATCCCCCCCCACTGCTACTATAGGCACCATCTCTCCCTACTATACCTGCTATCCCACAGCCCCAGTCCCTTCCCAGAGGCTGTTATCCCCCCCCCACTGCTACTATAGGCACCATCTCTCCCTACTATACCTGCTATCCCACAGCCCCAGTCCCTTCCCAGAGGCTATTATCCCCCCACTGTTACTATAGGCACCATCTCTCCCTACTATACCTGCTATCCCACAGCCCCAGTCCCTTCCCAGAGGCTATTATCCCCCCACTGCTACTATAGGCACCATCTCTCCCTACTATACCTGCTATCCCACAGCCCCAGTCCCTTCCCAGAGGCTATTATCCCCCCCACTGCTACTATAGGCACCATCTCTCCCTACTATACCTGCTATCCCACAGCCCCAGTCCCTTCCCAGAGGCCATTATCCCCCCACTGCTACTATAGGCACCATCTCTCCCTACTATACCTGCTATCCCACAGCCCCAGATGGACCTGCAATGCGATTGGTCGGAGGCAAGCAGTTCATTCCTTAATTTATTTAATTTCCTCTCTCTGTCCCTTGTTACAATATGGATCGTTGGCCCTAATGATCACTGGGCGGCTAATGTCTAATAATGATTAATTATTAATGTCTGAAGGGCTTTCCTTGCTCTTACGCCCGCAGGTTACTCAGCGCTGGGATGTCGGAGCCACACAAAGACTTTATTCATAGCATTAGGGCCCTTTCCATGGAAACGCGTCTGTGATGGCAAAATAGAGACACAAGTCCCCTGTCCCCATTGGCCGGTCGGCAAGGGAGAGAAAACAAGGGTTTGACCAGTGGCACCTCTCAACCAATCAGCAGTGGGATGGGGGGTAGGGCAGCTATGATTAACTGGAAAGTTATGACATTGTCAGTGCTCAATAGCTGGATATACTGTACATTGTATCTGAGATAATTCCATGGGCGAGATCAACTATGGGCTATGGTTGCTATTGACTAGATTATGGGCTATGTTGCTATGGGCTAGATCAACTATGGGCTATGGTTGCTATTGACTAGATTATGGGCTATGTTGCTATGGGCTAGATTAACTATGGGCTATGGTTGCTATGGGCTAGATTAACTATGGGCTATGGTTGCTATGGGCTAGATTAACTATGGGCTATGGTTGCTATGGGCTAGATTAACTATAGGCTATGGTTGCTATGGGCTAGATTAACTATGGTCTATGGTTGCTATGGGCCAGATTAACTATGGTCTATGGTTGCTATTGACTAGATTATGGTCTATGGTTGCTATGGGCTAGATTAAGTATGGGCTATGGTTGCTGTGCACTAGATAAAATATGGCCTATGTTGCTATGGGCTAGATTAACTAATCTATGGGGTATCTATGGGGTCATAGTGTTGCGTAGTCGCTGTGACTCACAGACTGTTGGCCAATCAGCTAAGAGAATGGATTTTGCCCTTACACCACAATATCTGACTCAGAGTTTAAATACAAATGGTGACATTAAAGGGGAACTTCACCCCAAAACTGCTTTTTGCCTAACGAAAGCCAATGCCACCCCGGGCAACTTCTCATCATCCAATGATACAGAATGTTCTGTGGGTTTATGTTACGTGCGAGTGGATTTGCTATTATTCTGCCGCTGATTTATTACCTGAATTCTGGGAAATTCCCAGAATTCAGGGGGGGGGTTGGTGGATAAATGGGCGATTTAAGGCGACACTTAGGGGCTGACAATGGATATTAATGGAGTTACTACTTTCTCCTGAGCCGCTTTGTCCCTATTGGGCAGAATAAATCATTTGGAGCCGCGGGGGGGGGGGGGGTGGGGTACGACTCAATGGGGGGTCATTTTCACACTATTTTCACCCTTTATTTCCCCTTTACTTCCCTTTCTTCCACCCCCAATTGGTGCCGATCATGTGATGCCGGGGAAGGGGGAGAACAGAGCTTGTTTAATTCAGCTGCCCCCCCCCCCCCCCCGGCTCTGAATAGAATAACAGGGATGTAGCCGAGCGCGAGTAACGCGGGTTTTGTTGGCCGCCCGAAGCCCCGGAACTGACTAAGCCCCGATATTATATCCAGGATTGAGAATAATAAATCCATTTTGTTTCCTGCAAACATTGAAAACACGAAGTAGAAAAACAGACTCTGCCGTCGGCGCGGCGGCCCCCGGGGCGGCCATTGTCCCCGTGTCAAAAGCATTAGCTCAATGGCGGATATTCTGCAAGCTCATACCTCCTGCCTAATGCTCTGTGGGGGCTGCG
Organism: Xenopus tropicalis; assembly: GCF_000004195.4. Taxonomy (NCBI): domain Eukaryota; kingdom Metazoa; phylum Chordata; class Amphibia; order Anura; family Pipidae; genus Xenopus; species Xenopus tropicalis. The sequence continues at coordinate 3,449,367 of NC_030679.2, read as the reverse complement.
TGTCTGCTCTCCAAACAGGAACCCCCCCCCTGGGGCCGGGGGGCACATAAGGGCTTGGGATACAATGGCAACGGCCGCCATTATTAATAGGAAGATGGTTAGAGAAAGAGGAGTAGAGTTGGCCGTACACTGGTCACCAAATGAGAAGATCTTCTCCCAGTAGGCCCACCTAAAGGGGAGCAATATCGGGCTTATTTGATCGTTTGGCCCTAGGGCCTATCAAACCTGCCCAATGGAGATCTGGCCAATTTGAGGTAGGTAGGCCCGTCAGGGGTGCCCATACACAAATTGGTCTGAAGGACCAGAATTGGCAGCTGGAATCTGCCCATGTAGGGCCAAACGGGGGGGGGGGGGGACACAGCTGGGGGATAAGGGCTTGGGCTGAAATGATGAAGCTCAGAATCGGCCGCCATTATTAATAGGAAGATGGTTAGAGAAAGAGGAGTAGAGTTGGCCGTATACTGGTCACCAGATGAGAAGATCTTCTCCCAGTAGGCCCACCTAAAGGGGAGCAATATCGGGCTTATTCGATCGTTTGGCCCTAGGGCCTATCAAACCTGCCCAATGGAGATCTGGCCAATTTGAGGTAGGTAGGCCCGTCAGGGGTGCCCATACACGAATTGGTCTGAAGGACCAGAATTGGCAGCTGGAATCTGCCCATGTAGGGCCAAACGGGGGGGGGGGGGGGACACAGCTGGGGGATAAGGGCTTGGGCTGAAATGGTGAAGCTCAGAATCGGCCGCCATTATTAATAGGAAGATGGTTAGAGAAAGAGGAGTAGAGTTGGCCGTACACTGGTCACCAAATGAGAAGATTCTCTCCCAGTAGGCCCACCTAAAGGGCAGCAATGTCGGGTTAATTCGATCGTTTGGCCCTAGGGCCGATCCGACAGAAAATCAAACCTGCCCCATCAAGGTCTGGCCAATTTGAGGTAGGTAGGCCCGTCAGGGGTGCCCATACACAAATTGGTCTGAAGGACCACAATTGGCAGCTGGAATCTGCCCGTGTAGGGCCAAACGGGGGGGGGGGGGGGGGGGGACACAGCTGGGGGATAAGGGCTTGGGCTACAATGCTGACGCTCAGAATCGGCCGCCATTATTAATAGGAAGATGGTTAGAGAAGGAGTAGTAGGGTTGGCCGTATACTGGTCACCAGATGAGAAGATCCTCTCCCAGTAGGCCCACCTAAAGGGGAGCAATATCGGGCTTATTCGATCGTTTGGCCCTAGGGCCGATCAAACCTGCCCAATGGAGATCTGGCCAATTTGAGGTAGGTAGGCCCGTCGGGGGTGCCCATACACGAATTGGTCAGAAGGACCAGAATTGGCAGCTGGAATCTGCCCATGTAGGGCCAATTACAATGGTGGACATAAGCGCCGTCGGACCGAATCAATGAGCCGGCAAAATTAAACCTGCCCAGTCAAGATTTGCCCAATTTTCAGCCAGATGTTGGTTCTGGTAGGCCTGTCGGGGGGGGGGGGGCCCTAGATGGATCCTAGAGTGGCCACCTGTCTGGCTTTGACCCAGACAAACCCTTGAAAAACCTTCTCCCCGGTCTTCAACCTCTGAACCCCCCCCCCATGTCTCCAGAAACATCATCATGTGACGACTTCAATGGGGTAAAATCACAACAATCAGCAGTCGGCTTTTAACAGTCAGAAGACAAATTTGCACCAGGCCACCAACTGGGACTGAGCCAGGGGAACACTGGGAAAAAACCCAGTGGGCCCCACCCCTCATAGGCCCTGCTGACCCTAAAATGATCCAAAGCTCCCCCCGCTGACCTTCCACCAGGGAGGAATGATCTGGGGAAGGGGTTGGGTGGTGGAGGCCCCTGAGGCGGCAGCCCAAGTGGTCCCTGCACACCCCAGTCCGACTCTGGGCAGATCTTTGTGGAAAATAGATCTGCTGGGTGGTATCCCCGCTCTTCCTGATTGGATCACTGATCCGGCATCAAAAGAGACCACTTGGCCAAAAAGTCACTCGTAGCCACCACAATGGGAGTCCAACACCAGATTAGGAACCAGAACCTCCAGCAGGATACAATATAGAGGAATGTTTTTGGCGGCCCACCTCCAGCATGGAGAATTGCCACCCCCCCCCCGGGGCAGGTGGTGTTTCAGCTGTTGGGCGTGGCCAAGTCTAGAGACCTTCACCCATGCCAAATCTCTTCCTAAACCCTTAATCTCATCCCTGCGCCACCGTCCGTTCCCCTAAGGCTTCGTGCCAATCTCCCAATCTGAACTCTGGGTAATGGAACAAATGGCAACAAAGTATTCTCTGATTGGCTACAGTTTGTTCTAGCCCTCTGGTTATTCCAGTGCTCTGATTGGCTGGAGGTTGGTCTGTCCCTGGAGACATTCTGATGCTTTCATTGACTTCAGGTTGGTCTCACCCTTTGATGGAACACTCCAAGTGTCTACAGGCTGATCCAGCCCTATGACTGTTCCAATTATCTGATTGGCTACAGGTTAGTAAAGGCCCATGAATGTTCTAATGGCCTGATTGGCTACAGGTTAGTGAAGGCCCATGAATGTTCTAATGGCCTGATTGGCTACAGGTTAGTGAAGGCCCATGAAGGTCCTAAAGGCCTGATTGGCTACAGGTTAGTGAAGGCCCATGAATGTTCTAAAGGCCTGATTGGCTACATGTTAGTGAAGGCCTATGAATGTTCTAAAGGCCTGATTGGCTGCATGTTAGTGAAGGCCCATGAATGTTCTAAAGGCCTGATTGGCTACAGGTTAGTGAAGGCCCATGAATGTTCAAATGGCCTGATTGGCTACATGTTAGTGAAGGCCCATGAATGTTCTAAAGGCCTGATTGGCTACACATTAGTGAAGGCCCATGAATGTTCTAATGGCCTGATTGGCTACAGGTTAGTGAAGGCCCATGAAGGTCCTAAAGGCCTGATTGGCTACAGGTTAGTGAAGGCCCATGAATGTTCAAATGGCCTGATTGGCTACATGTTAGTGAAGGCCCATGAATGTTCTAAAGGCCTGATTGGCTACACATTAGTGAAGGCCCATGAATGTTCTAATGGCCTGATTGGCTACAGGTTAGTGAAGGCCCATGAAGGTCCTAAAGGCCTGATTGGCTACAGGTTAGTGAAGGCCCATGAATGTTCTAATGGCCTGATTGGCTACAGGTTAGTGAAGGCCCATGAATGTTCTAATGGCCTGATTGGCTACAGGTTAGTGAAGGCCCATGAAGGTCCTAAAGGCCTGATTGGCTACAGGTTAGTGAAGGCCCATGAATGTTCTAATGGCCTGATTGGCTACAGGTTAGTGAAGGCCCATGAATGTTCTAATGGCCTGATTGGCTACATGTTAGTAAAGGCCCATGAATGTTCTAAAGGCCTGATTGGCTACAGGTTAGTTAAGGCCCATGAAGGTTCTAAAGGCCTGATTGGCTACAGGTTAGTGAAGGCCCATGAATGTTCTAAAGGCCTGATTGGCTACAGGTTAGTGAAGGCTCATGAAGGTTCTAATGGCCTGATTGGCTACAGGTTAGTGAAGGCCCATGAAGGTTCTAATGGCCTGATTGGCTACAGGTTAGTGAAGGCCCATGAATGTTCTAATGGCCTGATTGGCTACATGTTAGTAAAGGCCCATGAATGTTCTAAAGGCCTGATTGGCTACAGGTTAGTTAAGGCCCATGAAGGTTCTAAAGGCCTGATTGGCTACAGGTTAGTGAAGGCCCATGAATGTTCTAAAGGCCTGATTGGCTACAGGTTAGTGAGGGCCCATGAATGTTCTAATGGCCCGATTGGCTACAGGTTAGTGAAGGCCCATGAAGGTTCTAATGGCCCGATTGGCTACAGGTTAGTGAAGGCTCATGAAGGTTCTAATGGCCTGATTGGCTACAGGTTAGTGAAGGCTCATGAAGGTTCTAATGGCCTGATTGGCTACAGGTTAGTGAAGGCCCATGAAGGTTCTAATGGCCTGATTGGCTACAGGTTAGTGAAGGCCTACAGAAAAAGAAAATAAATATAAACAATAGTTTCTCGCACCCCCATGAACATATCAAGACTTCATATGACTCTTCTGTTGGCTCCAACTCAAAAAGACAAAAAAAAAAAAAGAAAAAAAAGAAAAATTTGGCATTAGTTGTGTAGATTTAGGAGCTCGGGGCGACCAAGGCCTGACTTGGAGGATTTGTTTTCTTGCCATTCCCCTTCCTCTCATTTAGGAAAATGGCTGTAGGCTCCGTGACAAACAGACGAGTTCACAGAGATGGAAGGAGATCAGTAGAAGTGGCGCATTGTGTGTAACCAAGAAAAACTCCCCAGGTTGAGTGATGAGAGACGGAGCACAGGTGGCCTCCTACCTGGAGTCAGATGGAGCAGCGAGGGGGGGCTCTAATAACAACGGGAACTGAACCTCCTCCATAGTCAGGGCTGGGAGAGGGTAACGGGGGGCAACCACCGGGGGGTACAGGTTTGGTCAGAAACCCCCCATGTTTTCCATTAAAAGAGCACAATTTGGGGGACGGAACCTCACAAAACGTTGCTGGGAATCTCATTGTGGAAATATTCCAGACTTTGTAACTGTCAAAACATTTTTTTGCATCAGGTTTGGACTTGTCTTATTCGCCCACAGGCTGCGGAGCCGGGATTTGTACTCACAGGGCTGTGGGGCCGGGTATCATTGTGTGGCATTGGGTTACCTGAACCGCAACGCACAGTGGCACGGCCGGCACTGAGGGGCAAAGTCACAGCCCTGATTCAGTATGCCCAGAGCATTCCCTCTCTGTATATTTGTATTTATACATATGGGTAGGGGGTGCCATAGTGTTTCCCTTAGACAGTACAGTATGGGGGTACAGCTTATTGTGTGCCCAGAACATTCCTTCTCTGTATATTTGTATTTATACATATGGGTAGGGGGTGCCATAGTGTTTCCCTTAGACAGTACAGTATGGGGGTACAGCTTATTGTGTGCCCAGAACATTCCTTCTCTGTATATTTGTATTTATACATATGGGTAGGGGGTGCCATAGTGTTTCCCTTAGACACTACAGTATGGGGGTACAGCTTATTGTGTGCCCAGAACATTCCTTTTCTGTATATTTGTATTTATACATATGGGTAGGGGGTGCCATAGTGTTTCCCTTAGACAGTACAGTATGGGGGTACAGCTTATTGTGTGCCCAGAACATTCCTTCTCTGTATATTTGTATTTATACATATGGGTAGGGGGTGCCATAGTGTTTCCCTTAGACAGTACAGTATGGGGGGTACAGCTTATTGTGTGCCCAGAACATTCCTTCTCTGTATATTTGTATTTATACATATGGGTAGGAGGTGCCATAGTGTTTCCCTTACACAGTACAATATGGGGGTACGGCTTATTGTGTGACCAGAACATTCCCTCTCTGTATATTTGTATTTATACATATGGGTAGGGGGTGCCATAGTGTTTCCCTTAGACAGTACAGTATGGGGGTACAGCTTATTGTGTGCCCAGAACATTCCTTCTCTGTATATTTGTATTTATACATATGGGTAGGGGGTGCCATAGTGTTTCCCTTAGACAGTACAATATGGGGGTACGGCTTATTGTGTGCCCAGAACATTCCCTCTCTGTATATTTGTATTTATACATATGGGTAGGGGGTGCCATAGTGTTTCCCTTAGACAGTACAGTATGGGGGTACAGCTTATTGTGTGCCCAGAACATTCCTTCTCTGTATATTTGTATTTATACATATGGGTAGGAGGTGCCATAGTGTTTCCCTTACACAGTACAATATGGGGGTACGGCTTATTGTGTGCCCAGAACATTCCCTCTCTGTATATTTGTATTTATACATATGGGTAGGGGGTGCCATAGTGTTTCCCTTAGACAGTACAGTATGGGGGGTACAGCTTATTGTGTGCCCAGAACATTCCCTCTCTGTATATTTGTATTTATACATATGGGTAGGGGGTGCCATAGTGTTTCCCTTAGACAGTACAGTATGGGGGTACAGCTTATTGTGTGCCCAGAACATTCCTTCTCTGTATATTTGTATTTATACATATGGGTAGGGGGTGCCATAGTGTTTCCCTTAGACAGTACAGTATGGGGGTACAGCTTATTGTGTGCCCAGAACATTCCTTCTCTGTATATTTGTATTTATACATATGGGTAGGGGGTGCCATAGTGTTTCCCTTAGACAGTACAGTATGGGGGTACAGCTTATTGTGTGCCCAGAACATTCCTTCTCTGTATATTTGTATTTATACATATGGGTAGGGGGTGCCATAGTGTTTCCCTTAGACAGTACAGTATGGGGGTATTGTACATTTCTTTCAGGAAGAGAATGTCAGGGAAGACTTGACTGCTTTGATGTTGTTGTGTTGTTGGGACACCAAGTCTTTCTCCATCTCATCAGAAAGGTCTTGTTTTGGAATTCCCACTCCGACCCCCATGTAACACATGCCAGGATAATGGAAGCCCCTTCCCCAATATGTTTGGGTTACTTTACGAACCCTTTGAAGAACTGAGACATCGGCGCGGGGAGATCTGATAGGGAAAGGGGTTAATAACATTCCTTTGGGATATTTTTCAGCCATGAGGGATCTGGGTAAAGAAAACAGACAAAAAAACCCCCATTCTTAATGGACCAATGAGCGACGACGTGGGGTTTTTGTCGGGGTAGAAGAAGACAATGGGCTGAAAAGTGCTGGAACTGGAATCATGGTCAAACAAGATGGCGGCCAACTTAATACCGGTGGGGCTATCAAGCAGTGGTTCCCAGACTGTTGCCCCTCAGGGGAGCTCAGTGCCATGTTTGTGGGGGCCCAGCCTGAGGGAACGTTGGATTATGGGTAGAAAGCCTGTCCGGTCTTCTAAATACTCCTCAAACCCAACAGAGATACCTTGGCTCTATGGCTGAATGAGCCAAGTTTTCATTGGTATTTCAATCTTGTTATGAACTAAGGGGGGGCCTTGCTCAAATGTTGGGGCTCAACCAATTAAGTCTGCCAACCACTGCTATAGAGAGATTGGGGGGCACTGGGTATTGGCCATTACTTTGTTAAGGAACGGACTTACTTTGCAATGGTTTCCTCCATGGTGGCTCCCCCCCACTACCCCAACCTCACTGCATCTAGAGGCTCCCATGGTCTTTAACTCCCACAATTCCTTAAAAAGCAAAAGTGAGAAGTCTAAAAAGATCAACCCTCAACACTGTGGCACCTCCTACCCATATGTATAAATACAAATATACAGAGAGGGAATGTTCTGGGCACACAATAAGCTGTACCCCCATACTGTACTGTCTAAGGGAAACACTATGGCACCCCCTACCCATATGTATAAATACAAATATACAGAGAGGGAATGTTCTGGGCACACAATAAGCTGTACCCCCATACTGTACTGTCTAAGGGAAACACTATGGCACCCCCTACCCATATGTATAAATACAAATATACAGAGAGGGAATGTTCTGGGCACACAATAAGCTGTACCCCCATACTGTACTGTCTAAGGGAAACACTATGGCACCTCCTACCCATATGTATAAATACAAATATACAGAGAGGGAATGTTCTGGGCACACAATAAGCTGTACCCCCATACTGTACTGTCTAAGGGAAACACTATGGCACCTCCTACCCATATGTATAAATACAAATATACAGAGAAGGAATGTTCTGGGCACACAATAAGCTGTACCCCCATACTGTACTGTCTAAGGGAAACACTATGGCACCCCCTACCCATATGTATAAATACAAATATAGAGAGAAGGAATGCTCTGGGCACACAATAAGCTGTACCCCCATACTGTACTGTCTTAGGGAAACACTATGGCACCTCCTACCCATATGTATAAATACAAATATACAGAGAAGGAATGCTCTGGGCACACAATAAGCTGTACCCCCATACTGTACTGTCTAAGGGAAACACTATGGCACCCCCTACCCATATGTATAAATACAAATATACAGAGAAGGAATGCTCTGGGCACACAATAAGCCCCACCCCCATACTGTACTGTCTAAGGGAAACACTATGGCACCCCCTACCCATATGTATAAATACAAATATACAGAGAAGGAATGCTCTGGGCACACAATAAGCTGTACCCCCATACTGTACTGTCTAAGGGAAACACTATGGCACCTCCTACCCATATGTATAAATACAAATATACAGAGAAGGAATGCTCTGGGCACACAATGAGCTGTACCCCCATACTGTACTGTCTTAGGGAAACACTATGGCACCTCCTACCCATATGTATAAATACAAATATACAGAGAAGGAATGCTCTGGGCACACAATAAGCTGTACCCCCATACTGTACTGTCTAAGGGAAACACTATGGCACCCCCTACCCATATGTATAAATACAAATATACAAAGAAGGAATGCTCTGGGCACACAATAAGCTGTACCCCCATACTGTACTGTCTAAGGGAAACACTATGGCACCCCCTACCCATATGTATAAATACAAATATACAGAGAAGGAATGTTCTGGGCACACAATAAGCTGTACCCCCATACTGTACTGTCTAAGGGAAACACTATGGCACCCCCTACCCATATGTATAAATACAAATATACAGAGAAGGAATGCTCTGGGCACACAATAAGCTGTAAGATACAATAAGATAAAAACTGAAGCAGAATAGGAAAGGGGTAGAAGTAGTTTTGGCTGTGAGTTCCATGTAGAGAACAAACAGTGCGGTTTCTATGAATATCTCGCTCGGCGCAGATGTTAATATTTAATGTATTTTTGCCACCAGGGTAACTGTGCAATTAAAAAGCCATTGGGCAGGACCCGCACTGACGCTATTAAGAAGACAGAACGGGGCAATTGATGTGGTGAGGGCAATGGCAGAGGTTTATTGCACCACGCGGGGGGGGGGGAGCTGACTCTCTGCCCGTTGGCCCGTTGGACATTTTCCACTTCTCCGATGATTCACCGAATGGAATGAAAATGATCCTCGTGCCCCAAACCTTATGGTTTCATGGATTTCCTGAAAGTCTAAACAGTTAACTATTTGCTTTGTTTTAATAAGGATATTGTCCTATTATTGAATATAAAATGGCCGTGGGCTTGTTTCTTGGGATTAAAGGGGAACTAAACCTCAAACCCCTTTAGCAGGGAAGTTGTGTCCCCCTGTCGGCACCCCCGGCAGCTCCCCATTTGCTTTTCTGCCACTAACCAATCAGAACAAAGCTTATAGCTAGAACAGTTATACTTGACCTATGGGGTCAGGACCCAAAATGTGGCCCCCATGATCCTCATCAATACATTTCCTTGTACAGTAATAACCTGAGGGTTAGACCAGCCTGTAGCCAATCAGAGCATTAGAACATCCCCAGGGCCAGACCCACCTGTAGCCAATCAGAGCATTAGAACATTCCCAGGGCCAGACCAACCTGTAGCCAATCAGAGCATTAGAACATTCCCAGGGCCAGACCAACCTGTAGCCAATCAGAGCATTAGAACATCCCCAGGGCCAGACCAACCTGTAGCCAATCAGAGCATTAGAACATTCCCAGGGCCAGACCAACCTGTAGCCAATCAGAGCATTAGAACATTCCCAGGGCCAGACCAACCTGTAGCCAATCAGAGCATTAGAACATTCCCAGGGCCAGACCAACCTGTAGCCAATCAGAGCATTAGAACATTCCCAGGGCCAGACCGACCTGTAGCCAATCAGAGCATTAGAACATCCCCAGGGTCAGACCAACCTGTAGCCAATCAGAGCATTAGAACATTCCCAGGGCCAGACCAACCTGTAGCCAATCAGAGCATTAGAACATTCCCAGGGCCAGACCAACCTGTAGCCAATCAGAGCATTAGAACATTCCCAGGGCCAGACCAACCCGTAGCCAATCAGAGCATTAGAACATACCCAGGGCCAGACCAACCTGTAGCCAATCAGAGCATTAGAACATTCCCAGGGCCAGACCAACCTGTAGCCAATCAGAGCATTAGAACATTCCCAGGGCCAGACCAACCCGTAGCCAATCAGAGCATTAGAACATTCCCAGGGCCAGACCAACCCGTAGCCAATCAGAGCATTAGAACATTCCCAGGGCCAGACCAACCCGTAGCCAATCAGAGCATTAGAACATTCCCAGGGCCAGACCAACCTGTAGCCAATCAGAGCATTAGAACATTCCAAGGGCCAGACCAACCTGTAGCCAATCAGAGCATTAGAACATTCCCAGGGCCAGACCAACCTGTAGCCAATCAGAGCATTAGAACATTCCCAGGGCCAGACCAACCTGTAGCCAATCAGAGCATTAGAACATTCCCAGGGCCAGACCAACCTGTAGCCAATCAGAGCATTAGAACATTCCCAGGGCCAGACCAACCCGTAGCCAATCAGAGCATTAGAACATACCCAGGGCCAGACCAACCTGTAGCCAATCAGAGCATTAGAACATTCCCAGGGCCAGACCAACCTGTAGCCAATCAGAGCATTAGAACATTCCCAGGGCCAGACCAACCCGTAGCCAATCAGAGCATTAGAACATTCCCAGGGCCAGACCAACCCGTAGCCAATCAGAGCATTAGAACATTCCAAGGGCCAGACCCACCTGTAGCCAATCAGAGCATTAGAACATTCCCAGGGCCAGACCAACCTGTAGCCAATCAGAGCATTAGAACATTCCCAGGGCCAGACCCACCTGTAGCCAATCAAATTTTAGATAATGTAGCTATGAATCAAAGTATCCCTGTACATGACAGAAAGGCTACCATAGGCCTGCCCAAGGCTTGGCTAATTCGGGGCATGTAATTGGCCAAGGGATATCACATGACATGTTTGCCTTACAGAATTCCCAGGAGCTGCACAATTAATTCCGCCTTTGTTCATTTTCGGCAGAGTCAACACGGTAACAGGTTGAAATTAGGACACCCCATAGGCTGCTGATTAACCCGCGGGCTTGTCACGCGTCCAACCAACACACAGTCCCCGAGGCATTTGTTGGTCGATTGAGAAGATATTATTAACCGGGCACTCCTTCCTCTTGCCCTGCTCCTGTGCAGCCAGCCAATCAGTGTCTCAGCAACAAGGAATCCTGTAACCCACAGCCTGGCACTTGTCAGAGCTCGGTGCCAACGCAGAATAATTCATTTAGCTGATGAATGTCAATGGAAGCTGCCATAGTGTTTCCCTTAGACAGTACAGTATGGGGGTACAGCTTATTGTGTGCCCAGAACATTCCCTCTCTGTATATTTGTATTTATACATATGGGTAGGGGGTGCCATAGTGTTTCCCTTAGACAGTACAGTATGGGGGTACAGCTTATTGTGTGCCCAGAACATTCCCTCTCTGTATATTTGTATTTATACATATGGGTAGGGAGGTGCCATAGTGTTTCCCTTAGATAGTACAGTATGGGGGTACAGCTTATTGTGTGCCCAGAACATTCCTTCTCTGTATATTTGTATTTATACATATGGGTAGGAGGTGCCATAGTGTTTCCCTTAGACAGTACAGTATGGGGGTACAGCTTATTGTGTGCCCAGAACATTCCCTCTCTGTATATTTGTATTTATACATATGGGTAGGGGGTGCCATAGTGTTTCCCTTAGACAGTACAGTATGGGGGTACAGCTTATTGTGTGCCCAGAACATTCCTTCTCTGTATATTTGTATTTATACATATGGGTAGGGGGTGCCATAGTGTTTCCCTTAGACAGTACAGTATGGGGGTACAGCTTATTGTGTGCCCAGAACATTCCCTCTCTGTATATTTGTATTTATACATATGGGTAGGGGGTGCCATAGTGTTTCCCTTAGACAGTACAGTATGGGGGTACAGCTTATTGTGTGCCCAGAACATTCCTTCTCTGTATATTTGTATTTATACATATGGGTAGGAGGTGCCATAGTGTTTCCCTTAGACAGTACAGTATGGGGGTACAGCTTATTGTGTGCCCAGAACATTCCCTCTCTGTATATTTGTATTTATACATATGGGTAGGAGGTGCCATAGTGTTTCCCTTAGACAGTACAGTATGGGGGTACAGCTTATTGTGTGCCCAGAACATTCCCTCTCTGTATATTTGTATTTATACATATGGGTAGGGGGTGCCATAGTGTTTCCCTTAGACAGTACAGTATGGGGGTACAGCTTATTGTGTGCCCAGAACATTCCTTCTCTGTATATTTGTATTTATACATATGGGTAGGGGGTGCCATAGTGTTTCCCTTAGACAGTACAGTATGGGGGTACAGCTTATTGTGTGCCCAGAACATTCCCTCTCTGTATATTTGTATTTATACATATGGGTAGGGGGTGCCATAGTGTTTCCCTTAGACAGTACAGTATGGGGGTGGAGCTTATTGTGTGCCCAGAGCATTCCTCGTATATTGCTATATGCCTGGGACACTGTACTAAAGATCAGCAGAGCCATGTTGATGAATAAAGGCCCTTCCGGAGGAATTTTGGGATTCAGTACATCTATACATTTGTGTTGTTTCCACGGTGATGGCTGAACAGAAAGAATCTGAATTGTAATTGGCTCTGCCATGAAACAGAACTTCATCAGGGAAATGGCCGGCGCCTCGCTGTGTAACCCCCCCCTATTGTGCGGCTCTGCCCGGGGCTCCTCATTGTCCCCACCGTGTTACCATTGGCCCAGGGGCAAACAAAAGCAATGAAATATGTCTGAATCGGGGACTAAACCAACCAAGTTCTTCCCTAAGCCGTAGTGGAACTACACTTCCCACCCCCCCCCCCCCTGATTAACAGCCCCAGGGGGCGGAGCCCTCAATGCCCAGTGGCAGACTGGCTTTCCAGTGGGGTGAATAATATATATATAATTAAAGAAGTACTGTGCCATGTTTGGCCCCTTTAATACCCACATTACAATCAAGCTGTGGCTTGTGTAGTGGCAACAGCTTGTCGGGGGTAAAGCCCAGCCAGCGAGTGTATTACCTGTGGGAAAGTGCGCCGCGGTCCCACGGGCGAATACAGTCACCCCCATTGTTAGTCAGGGAAGGGCAGTAGCACGGGGCCAGCTAATCTCTATTGAAAGATGGCATTAGGCTGGCAGTCTGGGGCGCGGTGCCAGGCATTCCTCTCATACATGTATTGTCCGGCAGGTACGGATCCCATTGCACAATAATGGCATCGCCTGCCAGCACCGAGGCTTCTGGGTATCTGAGCCCCTGCTATTCATATATCAGCTGAACCCCCACGGCTCCCCAAATGGGCAGTTTTTTATGCTCCACTTTCTGTCACCGTGCCACCCGGGCACCACTCCTTCCCCTCTGTTTATCCTCTGTGTAACGTCTGTGCCAACGCCCCGTGTATCAACTACTTCTACATTCCCTTCTACTAATGTCATAGTATGTCTCTAACTCTACCAGCTAACCCCCATATATATACTATATAGGCACAGATATACCCCCCCAGCCCCCCCCCCCCCCCCCACTGTCACAGTGTAACCCCCATATCATATATGCACATAATGTAACTGTATACTATATAGGCACAGATATACCCCCCCAGCCCCCCCCCCCCCCCCCACTGTCACAGTGTAACCCCCATATCATATATGCACATAATGTAACTGTATAATATATAGGCACAGATATACCCCCCATCTTTCCCCCAGCCCCCCCCCACTGTCACAGTGTAACCCCCATATCATATATGCACATAATGTAACTGTATAATATATAGGCACAGATATACCCCCCATCTTCCCCCCAGCCCCCCCACTGTCACAGTGTAACCCCCATATCATATATGCACATAATGTAACTGTATAATATATAGGCACAGATATACCCCCCATCTTTCCCCCAGCCCCCCCCCCCCCACTGTCACAGTGTAACCCCCATATCATATATGCACATAATGTAACTGTATAATATATAGGCACAGATATACCCCCCATCTTTCCCTCCCCCCCCCCCCCCCCCACTGTCACAGTGTAACCCCCATATCATATATGCACATAATGTAACTGTATAATATATAGGCACAGATATACCCCCCATCTTTCCCCCAGCCCCCCCCCCCCCACTGTCACAGTGTAACCCCCATATCATATATGCACATAATGTAACTGTATAATATATAGGCACAGATATACCCCCCATCTTTCCCCCAGCCCCCCCCCACTGTCACAGTGTAACCCCCATATCATATATGCACATAATGTAACTGTATAATATATAGGCACAGATATACCCCCCATCTTTCCCTCCCCCCCCCCCCCCCCCCCCCACTGTCACAGTGTAACCCCCATATCATATATGCACATAATGTAACTGTATAATATATAGGCACAGATATACCCCCCATCTTTCCCTCCCCCCCCCCCCACTGTCACAGTGTAACCCCCATATCATATATGCACATAATGTAACTGTATAATATATAGGCACAGATATACCCCCCATCTTTCCCCCCCCCCCACTGTCACAGTGTAACCCCCATATCATATATGCACATAATGTAACTGTATAATATATAGGCACAGATATACCCCCCATCTTTCCCTCCCCCCCCCCCCCCCCACTGTCACAGTGTAACCCCCATATCATATATGCACATAATGTAACTGTATAATATATAGGCACAGATATACCCCCCATCTTTCCCTCCCCCCCCCCCCCACTGTCACAGTGTAACCCCCATATCATATATGCACATAATGTAACTGTATAATATATAGGCACAGATATACCCCCCATCTTTCCCCCCCCCCCACTGTCACAGTGTAACCCCCATATCATATATGCACATAATGTAACTGTATAATATATAGGCACAGATATACCCCCCATCTTTCCCCCCCCCCCCCACTGTCACAGTGTAACCCCCATATCATATATGCACATAATGTAACTGTATAATATATAGGCACAGATATACCCCCCATCTTTCCCCCCCCCCCCACTGTCACAGTGTAACCCCCATATCATATATGCACATAATGTAACTGTATAATATATAGGCACAGATATACCCCCCATCTTTCCCCCAGCCCCCCCCCCCCACTGTCACAGTGTAACCCCCATATCATATATGCACATAATGTAACTGTATAATATATAGGCACAGATATACCCCCCATCTTTCCCCCCCCCCCCACTGTCACAGTGTAACCCCCATATCATATATGCACATAATGTAACTGTATAATTTATAGGCACAGATATACCCCCCATCTTTCCCTCCCCCCCCCCCCCACTGTCACAGTGTAACCCCCATATCATATATGCACATAATGTAACTGTATAATTTATAGGCACAGATATACCCCCATCTTTCCCCCAGCCCCCCCCCCCACTGTCACAGTGTAACCCCCATATCATATATGCACATAATGTAACTGTATAATATATAGGCACAGATATACCCCCCATCTTTCCCCCAGCCCCCCCCCCCACTGTCACAGTGTAACCCCCATATCATATATGCATATAATGTAACTGTATAATATATAGGCAGATATACCCCCCATCTTTCCCCCAGCCCCCCCCCCCCACTGTCACAGTGTAACCCCCATATCATATATGCACATAATGTAACTGTATAATATATAGGCACAGATATACCCCCCATCTTTCCCCCAGCCCCCCCCCCCACTGTCACAGTGTAACCCCCATATCATATATGCACATAATGTAACTGTATAATATATAGGCACAGATATACCCCCCATCTTTCCCCCCCCCCCCCCACTGTCACAGTGTAACCCCCATATCATATATGCATATAATGTAACTGTATAATATATAGGCACAGATATACCCCCCATCTTTCCCCCCCCCCCCCACTGTCACAGTGTAACCCCCATATCATATATGCATATAATGTAACTGTATAATATATAGGCACAGATATACCCCCCATCTTTCCCCCCCCCCCCCCCACTGTCACAGTGTAACCCCCATATCATATATGCATATAATGTAACTGTATAATATATAGGCACAGATATACCCCCCATCTTTCCCCCAGCCCCCACTGTCACAGTGTAACCCCCATATCATATATGCACATAATGTAACTGTATAATATATAGGCACAGATATACCCCCCATCTTTCCCCCCCCCACTGTCACAGTGTAACCCCCATATCATATATGCACATAATGTAACTGTATAATATATAGGCACAGATATACCCCCCATCTTTCCCCCAGCCCCCCCCCCACTGTCACAGTGTAACCCCCATATCATATATGCACATAATGTAACTGTATAATATATAGGCACAGATATACCCCCCATCTTTCCCCCCCCCCCCCACTGTCACAGTGTAACCCCCATATCATATATGCACATAATGTAACTGTATAATATATAGGCACAGATATACCCCCCATCTTTCCCCCAGCCCCCCCCCCCACTGTCACAGTGTAACCCCCATATCATATATGCACATAATGTAACTGTATAATATATAGGCACAGATATACCCCCCATCTTTCCCCCCCCCACTGTCACAGTGTAACCCCCATATCATATATGCACATAATGTAACTGTATAATATATAGGCACAGATATACCCCCCATCTTTCCCCCAGCCCCCCCCCACTGTCACAGTGTAACCCCCATATCATATATGCACATAATGTAACTGTATAATATATAGGCACAGATATACCCCCCATCTTTCCCCCCCCCCACTGTCACAGTGTAACCCCCATATCATATATGCATATAATGTAACTGTATAATATATAGGCACAGATATACCCCCCATCTTTCCCCCAGCCCCCCCCCCCCACTGTCACAGTGTAACCCCCATATCATATATGCACATAATGTAACTGTATAATATATAGGCACAGATATACCCCCCATCTTTCCCCCAGCCCCCCCCCACTGTCACAGTGTAACCCCCATATCATATATGCACATAATGTAACTGTATAATATATAGGCACAGATATACCCCCCATCTTTCCCCCAGCCCCCCCCCCCACTGTCACAGTGTAACCCCCATATCATATATGCACATAATGTAACTGTATAATATATAGGCACATATATACCCCCCATCTTTCCCCCAGCCCCCCCCCCCCCCACTGTCACAGTGTAACCCCCATATCATATATGCACATAATGTAACTGTATAATATATAGGCACAGATATACCCCCCCATCTTTCCCCCCCCCCACTGTCGCAGTGTAACCCCCATATCATATATGCACATAATGTAACTGTATAATATATAGGCACAGATATACCCCCCATCTTTCCCCCAGCCCCCCCCCCCACTGTCACAGTGTAACCCCCATATCATATATGCACATAATGTAACTGTATAATATATAGGCACAGATATACCCCCCATCTTCCCCCCCCCCCCCACTGTCACAGTGTAACCCCCATATCATATATGCACATAATGTAACTGTATAATATATAGGCACAGATATACCCCCCATCTTCCCCCCCCCCCCACTGTCACAGTGTAACCCCCATATCATATATGCACATAATGTAACTGTATAATATATAGGCACAGATATACCCCCCATCTTTCCCCCCCCCCCCACTGTCACAGTGTAACCCCCATATCATATATGCACATAATGTAACTGTATAATATATAGGCACTAATAGTAAATGCAAGGTTATTCACTTGGGTAAAAATAATTGTTGCACAGTATATCTTACTTCCTCTCCCTTTTAGACTGTAAGCTCTTGCGAGCAGGGCCCTCACCTCTAACGATATGTGACTGTAACTGTGCATCTATCCTGGAGAAATGTTTCTCTGTTTATATAATAGGTCTTGTATTTCTATCCCCTCACTGTGTCAAATGTGGCACATGGGAGTGTGTTGGGGGGTATTTGTGGATAACAGGCTGTGCAACTCTAGGCAGTCACTCAGTGGCTAATAAGCAAATAAAGTGCTGTCTTGCAGAAAAACCACTATTAAGTCAAGGGATGAAAACATCATTTTGCCTCTTCACAGGCTCCTGGTAAGGTCTAACTGTGGGTTTGGGGTGGGGGGCAGTTTTGGGTCCCAGTCCTTAAGAAGGACATCAATGAACTAGAGAGACAGTGCAGAGACTGCAACTAAACTGGGAAAAGGGATAGAACTATGAGAGAAGTCTAACAGGGTTTGGGTTGTTTCTCTGGAAACATCGGGGGACCTGATTACATTGGGGGGCATTATAGACAGATAACGGTGTGGAGGGGGGGGTCTTTTTTTCCCCCATAGAGATTATTCCCGTATTTCAGCAGAAGGTAAGGGCTGTAACCCTTGTGGATGGAACGAGCCAAAGATATAAATGAGCTCAGCAAAGAACTAAAGGCAGAAAGTGCAAATGTTACATTGTGACGTCACTTTCCCATCAGTAACAGAAAGTAAAAGGAACCCCCCCCCCCCGGGGAACAAATAATGGGAGAGTCTAAATCCTTGTGGGGGGTTTGTATCTCAAATGGCTAAAAAAAAGGGGGTTTAAGAGTAAAAGGTCAAATCTCCCGTGACCCCCACCATTTGGAGAAATAACTAAGCAAAGAAAGTGACCCCCATCCAGCGGTCCTGACCGTGGAGCCCACAACATGGGACAATGGGGATATTTATGGGGGGTTCCTGCTGGGGGGTCTCTCGGCAGCTTTTGAAGACGGCCAAGTGAATAGAAACTTGGTCATTTTCACACATTTTCGGACAGGGTCAGGGAAGACAGGGCTAAAGGGCAAGTTGAAAGGCAACTCCAGCTTGGGTGGAAAGGGGAACGTTTGGGGCCATAATATTATAAGGGACTGTTCCATATACTGTGGGGCCCAGTAACCTAGTTACCCGCTGTGTCCGGCACTCTCATTGAGTGGTGAGTGGGACCATACGTGTAAATGTAATAAAAGGCTCAATATAAAGTGAATATTTCCTGCATAAGGATTTTACCAGCATAGAAAGTTCATCTAAAGCCAAATTAGACTGCAGAGACATAGGCTGAGAGACTGCCAAGGCACAAAGGCCCGGCTGAATAAAAGCAAAGGAATGCCCAGTCCCACCGGGTCACTCTGAGATCCCACTGACCTCTGGTGTTGTTTCCCATGGTCGCTCCGTCAGCTGTTACATTGTGTCTGGCCAATCTCTATTTGAACAGCTTCATGGAAAGACCTGAGGCTCTAGGTAACTGTCTCTAGGTAACGACTCTCTTATTTGTAAAAGAAAGTCAGGGTAATTTAGTCATGGCAGTTGGTTCTGATGTTTGTTCTTGGAAGGGGTCCCTAATGGAGACTAAAATGATTACTGCATAAGTCAAGCCAAGCTGCCTGCCATAGTCCTGCTGCTCTGGAAACAGTAGGGCAAGATGGAGACAGTAGGGCAAGATGGGGACAGTAGGGCAAGATTGAGACAGTAGGACAAGATGGGGACAGTAGGGCAAGATGGAGACAGTAGGGCAAGATGGAGACAGTAGGGCAAGATGGGGACAGTAGGGCAAGATGGAGACAGTAGGACAAGATGGGGACAGTAGGACAAGATGGGGACAGTAGGGCAAGATGGGGACAGTAGGACAAGATGGAGACAGTAGGGCAAGATGGGGACAGTAGGGCAAGATGGGGACAGTAGGGCAAGATGGAGACAGTAGGGCAAGATGGGGACAGTAGGGCAAGATGGAGACAGTAGGACAAGATGGAGACAGTAGGACAAGATGGAGACAGTAGGACAAGATGGAGACAGTAGGACAAGATGGGGACAGTAGGGCAAGATGGAGACAGTAGGGCAAGATGGGGACAGTAGGGCAAGATGGAGACAGTAGGGCAAGATGGAGACAGTAGGGCAAGATGGAGACAGTAGGACAAGATGGGGACAGAAGGACAAGATGGAGACAGTAGGACAAGATGGGGACAGTAGGGCAAGATGGAGACAGTAGGGCAAGATGGGGACAGTAGGGCAAGATGGAGACAGTAGGGCAAGATGGGGACAGTAGGACAAGATGGAGACAGTAGGGCAAGATTGAGACAGTAGGACAAGATGGGGACAGTAGGGCAAGATGGAGACAGTAGGGCAAGATGGAGACAGTAGGGCAAGATGGGGACAGTAGGGCAAGATGGAGACAGTAGGGCAAGATGGAGACAGTAGGACAAGATGGGGACAGTAGGGCAAGATGGAGACAGTAGGGCAAGATGGAGACAGTAGGGCAAGATGGGGACAGTAGGGCAAGATGGAGACAGTAGGACAAGATGGGGACAGTAGGACAAGATGGGGACAGTAGGGCAAGATGGGGACAGTAGGACAAGATGGAGACAGTAGGACAAGATGGGGACAGTAGGGCAAGATGGGGACAGTAGGGCAAGATGGAGACAGTAGGGCAAGATGGAGACAGTAGGGCAAGATGGGGACAGTAGGGCAAGATGGAGACAGTAGAGCAAGAAGGAGACAGTAGGGCAAGATGGAGACAGTAGAGCAAGATGGAGACAGTAGGGCAAGATGGGGACAGTAGGGCAAGATGGAGACAGTAGGGGAAGATGGGGACAGAAGGACAAGATGGAGACAGTAGGACAAGATGGGGACAGTAGGGCAAGATGGAGACAGTAGGGCAAGATGGGGACAGTAGGGCAAGATGGAGACAGTAGGGCAAGATGGGGACAGTAGGACAAGATGGAGACAGTAGGGCAAGATGGAGACAGTAGGACAAGATGGAGACAGTAGGACAAGATGGGGACAGTAGGACAAGATGGAGACAGCAGGACAAGATGGAGACAGTAGGGCAAGATGGGGACAGTAGGGCAAGATGGGGACAGTAGGGCAAGATGGAGACAGTAGGGGAAGATGGGGACAGTAGGACAAGATGGGGACAGCAGGGCAAGATGGGGACAGCAGGGCAAGATGGAGACAGTAGGGCAAGATGGGGACAGTAGGGCAAGATGGAGACAGTAGGGCAAGATGGAGACAGTAGGGCAGGATGGAGGCAGTAGGGCAAGATGGAGACAGTAGAGCAAGAAGGAGACAGTAGGGCAAGATGGAGACAGTAGAGCAAGATAAAAACAATAGGGAATGATAGCACCAATGTTTATTGGCCTCTTATATACTGAGACAATCTAAAATATTTTAGAGTGTTGCCCAACGTTGTTAGTGAATGATTACTTCTTGCCCAATCTCCATCCCTTCAGTTGTCGTTGAAGTAGAGAGCAGCTGAAGCACCGTGACCCACCAAGACTCTTGAATCTTTCTATCTATGGTCCCAAAATGAGCAGATATTTCCAATATTCCGACGAAACCAAATCTGATACCATCTCAGCAGCTTCTGTGCACGTTGGCATCTTCCTTGTTTGCTCCCGGAATGATAATAATGATATTTTTCCTCCCCAGGAATTCCCATCTGCTATTGATTTGCCCGCATTTTATTCCCCCCCCCCCCCCCCGGGGCAACAGATAGCAGCAAATAAACACAAGGACCAGACGTGTCATTAGAGGAACCCACAGCTCTTTCAGGAGATCGGGTTCATGATTGGAATAAAAGCCAAAATATGTAATTATCATAAGACACTCGTGAGGTTTCTGAGAGGCTGAACCATCGCGCAGGAGGGGGGGGGGGGGGGGGGAGAAATTCTATTCCCAGGCAACGCTCAATGTGGAGATCCCACCACTCAACTGCAACGATATATAAGGGACTTCTTTTCTTAATGAGTTTTCTCAGGGGAGTTACTCTGACTCGATATGTTCCTTAACCTTAAGTGTGGGGGAATAGGGGCATCATCCTTGAGCTTTGCCCCGCCCCCTCTGCCGGGAACTATGCCCCCCACGTGGCCTTCATAATAACCAGCCATTGAGCAAGAGCGCTCTTGTCATTCCCCTGCCATAGAACCCATCAGGTCAGATTTAGACCCTAAATGTCTAGAGAGGGATATGCTTCAGGGTATATATATCTGGTTTCCTTACCTGCTCCCCCTAGTGGCAGAATGCAGAATGTATCAGATATAAATGTGTATTGGCCCAACTCAGTGGCAGTTTGGGCAAAGCTAAGCCAGTGAGGCCCTTGAAAAAGCTTTATTACTGTAAGGAAATAATCAGGGTCAGACTTGGCCAGCAGGGCAAGGGGAAACAAACCTGGTGAGCCCTGTTGGTGAGGTTGGTGGTGGGTGAGTAGGTGGGCAGCGAGGGCCCCCAAGGGGGTGCAGTAACCCCTAGGGTAGCAGCCCCTATGGGCCTCCAACATCCCAGTCTGCCTATACCGTCATAGCTGACTATTTTCATGAGATAAATACAAAGGGAAAGTAAACTCTCATCATGTTTGTTTAGGGCTGGGTCATTTATCTTATTGTCCAATATGTGTCACTGCCCAATGCTCCCAAGTGCCAGCGGCTCTGTGTTTGCTCCTTCCCAGACGTCACTTTCATCTCCTACAAAGCCAAGGTCTGTGCTGTGTTGACTTGAGTTAATTAACAACTTAACGAAGCGGCAAAGCCCGGCTCTGTGTCACATTAATATGAGAGAAGGATCAATATGTTTCACTGAATCATGGATGCCGGGAAGTCATCAGCACCCAGGTAAAGGGCGCTCCTTGTGTTTAACAGGGACATTGTTGCTGGGAGTTGCTCCCATTCAGCCACAGGGGCATTAGTGAGGTTGGGCACTGATGTTGGGGATCAGGCTCACAGTCGGGGTTCCATCCCACAGGGGTTCAGTTGGGTTGCCCCTCCCTTTGCTGCTATAACTGCCCCTGCCCTTCTGGGAAGGTCCCCACTAGATGTTGCTGGGAGTTGCTCCCATTCAGCCACAGGGGCATTAGTGAGGTTGGGCACTGATGTTGGGGATCAGGCTCACAGTCGGGGTTCCATCCCACAGGGGTTCAGTTGGGTTGCCCCTCCCTTTGCTGCTATAACTGCCCCTGTCCTTCTGGGAAGGTCCCCACTAGATGTTGCTGGGAGTTGCTCCCATTCAGCCACAAGGGCATTAGTGAGGTTGGGCAGTGATGTTGGGGGTCAGGCTCACAGTTGGGGTTCCAATTCATCCCACAGGGGTTCAGTTGGGTTGAGTTTAGGTTCTTCTCATCTCAGCAAACCCATTCTCTATGGACCTGGCTCTGTGTATGGGGACATTATTGAGCTGAAGCAGAAAAGGACCCCCCCAAACTGTTCCATGGAATTGCCAGGAATGTCATTGTACCCTGGAGCCTTATGGTTACACTGGAAGCAGGGGTACAAACCATAGAAACAGCCCTCCTCCACCAAACATTACAGTTGGCATTATGCACTCAGGCAGGTAAGGTTCTCCTGGCAACTGCCAACCCAGACTGCCAGCTGGTGAAATGCCCTGATGGGGTAGTTTGGGACTTTATAATAAACTTCCAAGCTAAACAGCTGATGGGAAGCCCAAAGCCCAGGAGCAGACATGACAGAGTAGAGCACAAAATAGCAAGAAATTAGCGTGCCGGCACTTGCGGCGGGACCGCGGCCTTCTCACTGGCATTTCGCTTATGCAGTAATTCCCTCGCCGTTTCGCATCGCGCGTCGGGACCATTAGGTTTTCCTTTCAAGAAACACAGCGGTGCGGCTTGCCAAGCCTCCGACGAGAAGCATGATAAATAGATCCGCGGCGGCCGCGCTACTTAGCGATAATGACGGCTGTTCCGGGCTTTCCCATGAAATATACATGGCGGTCGCCCCTTATTTTTGGTTCGCCGGGCCCCTTTTAAGTCGGGGGGGAGAAATCTTGAACTTATTACAGGGAACAGTCATTTTGTGGCCACTTCTGTGCAGGGAAAGGGGAGCGAGCGGGGACTGCGATGCCGCTTTGTGCTGGGCTGTTCAGCATTCCAGGGAATTTGCAGGAAACACGGCCAGGGTTTAACCGTTGCTTGGAAAGAGACAGGATTCCAGTGGTGGCCAAATTAAATCTAGGGGCAGGATCGATGAGCTGAAAGGGGCATATTTATTTACAGCACTGCTGGCCGAAAAGCCTCGGACTTAGCTAGAAGGGTGGGAAACGATAAAGAACAAACTTATCGACATACACAGCATCATTAAAGCATGTGTTAAAGTTTGGCCCTGGGATGGGCATGGGGTTGCCACCTTCAGGCTTCTTCTTACCGGTCAGTGGGTGGGCGGCCCATGACAGCTGGGGCGGAGCAACAGTGTTAATGGGGTTGGGCATGAAGTCAGTGGGCCACATTCGAGGGAAAATAGATTGAGGGCGGACTATAAAGGCTGGGGTGGCTATGGGCGGTTTGGGCAAGATTGCCGGTAAGATTGTAATACCAGCCTTGGTTCACCAAGTGGAATCCCTAGATGGGCACCAGTGAGATGGCCGCTGATCCCTAGTCTGTGGGTAGCCAGCAGAGGGCAGTTGAGAGGAGTGTGGGCCGCAAAAATAAGTCTTGAGGTTCCCTTCCCGGATAAGTGGATTACCCCATTAGTTGCATCGCTCCCACAACCAATCCGACAAAGAACTGATAAGCCCTTCCAGTGGTCATAGAGCGTTTATTGGTGGCTGGGTCCAGTGAATTCCTAATGGGCTCATGTAGAAAGTTCTGAGGGCAGGGATACGAGTCTGTGAGGCTTGGCCAAGAAGAGGTCTGCCCAAAGAGACCCACACTGGTCTTTAGTTTGTGTAAATATTACAGTATGCACAAAACCAGGTCTTTGAAGAATGATCCATACAGAATGGTTTGTAAAAAAAATTGACCAGGCTGTTGAGACCCCTGACCCCAACGGGTTGGAGTGAAAAGGAACCCCAACTGTGAGCAAAGACGGATTCCCAATATCAGAGCACAACCTCACTAATGCTCTTGTGGCTGAGTGGGAGCAACTCCCAGCAACATCTAGTGGGGACCTTCCCAGAAGGGCAGAGGCAGTTATAGCATCAAAGGGAGGGGCAACCCAACTGAACCCCTGTGGGATGAACTGGAACCCCAAGTGTGAGCCTGATCCCCAACATCAGTGCCCAACCTCACTAATGCTCTTGTGGCTGAATGGGAGCAACTCCCAGCAACAATGTTCCAACATCTAGTGGGAACCTTCCCAGAAGAGATGGGGCAGTCATAGAAGCAAAGGGAGGGGCAACCGAACTTGACCCCCTGTGGGATGGAACCCCGACTGTGAGCCTGATTCCCAACATCAGTGCCCAACCTCACTAATGCTCTTGTGGCTGA
This sequence comes from Xenopus tropicalis, assembly GCF_000004195.4. Taxonomy (NCBI): domain Eukaryota; kingdom Metazoa; phylum Chordata; class Amphibia; order Anura; family Pipidae; genus Xenopus; species Xenopus tropicalis. The sequence goes on along the minus strand of NC_030679.2, from coordinate 3,424,323 downwards.
ATGGGAGCAACTCCCAGCAACATCTAGTGGGGACCTTCCCAGAAGGGCAGGGGCAGTTATAGCAGCAAAGGGAGGGGCAACCCAACTGAACCCCTGTGGGATGAACTGGAACCCCAAGTGTGAGCCTGATCCCCAACATCAGTGCCCAACCTCACTAATGCTCTTGTGGCTGAATGGGGGCAACTCCCAGCAACATCTAGTGGGGACCTTCCCAGAGGGGCAGGGGCATTGGGATGGAACCCTGACTGTGAGCCTGATCCCCAACATCAGTGCCCAACCTCACTAAGGGTCTTGTGGCTGAATGGGAGCAACTCCCAGCAGCAATGTTCCAACATCTAGTGGGAACCTTCCCAGAAGAGATGGGGCAGTTGTAGCAGCAGGGACGTCATTTTCACCCCTTTGAGATGATGTTGGACAGGGAGGGTTGAGGAACTTTTGTCCATATAGTGTTGGAAATACTGGATAATGGATAATCTCAAACACTTATTTTTGGCTGAGCCACAACTGTTAGTTTCTCGTGCTCAAACAATTGGGGGATCCCAAGGGGGTTGTTTTAATTCAGTCATACCGAGAGTACCATACTGCCTACAAAGAGCCCCAGGCTGTTGTTTTTTTTGGGAAGGGGGGGGAGGTTGTTTCCCATTTAGTTTGGTGGGAACAGCTACAGAAAATGGTGGATAATACACAAAACGAATGAAAACTTCTCCCCCCCCATTATCTAAACTCACAATAAGCCAGTGGTATTTTCTTCCCGACACACTGCTGCAATGTGACCCCTATTGTGCAACGTCGGAGCGGGCGCTATTTGACTATAGAGACGTGTCTGTCTGAACACTCAACCTATATCCGATGTGACAGTTCCCACCAGGAAAGAATCCTTTAGTTTTGAAACAAACATAAAGGGTGATGGTACAACACCTGCAGAATGCACCAAGATTCTATTGATATTTTGTAAATAATGGTAAATGGCCAGCGGGGGAACTGGTTTTAAAACTATGTCCTACCCGTGGCATTTGCAACAGACACGTCTTGGGTCTGGCTGGTACTGATGGGACCATGGTGCCCTGGCAGTGCTTTCCCATGGCACTAAAAAAGCTATCATTCATTAAAAATGGGTGGAAGGGGTAGGAGAGACCAGGGTGGGATCAGAAGGCCGTAGGGTTCAGTGGCTGAGAACAGAGTGGGAGTGTGTAACAATACGCACCTGTTCGACTAGCCCCACAATAACTTTAACTGGGTTGTTTAGCGTCACGCACCGAGAAACGGCACAAACAAAAGCTTGTTCTAAGCTCTTTACTTGAAGCGAGTTTGGGTGGGCAGCATTGACCCCTCAGTTGGCTGGACAACAGAGCCTGCGGTAGAACGAAAAGATTCTACTACGGAACAGGGGATAACTCCTTCGCTGCCAGAGCAGACCCACTATACAAGTTATTTATGGATGTTCTTTCTATAAAAACGATGGGCAAATCCTACGGATGTTATTTCTGGGGAAAGAGAAAGCCGATTTGTTTTGTTGCCTGGTGGCCCTTGGACCAGTAACTACTAAAAACATCTGTCGGAATGAAAAGAATGGACTTATGTCAGGTGCACGGATACCCAGAACATTTTTAAGCCCCTTTTGAAATTCCCACTGCCCTGTCTTGTGAATTTAGGTGCCAAAAGGATCCCGGCACATAGGCATTCATCAAGGTTCAGGCAAACGGTGGGCAGCAGGTTGACATCTCCTGGAAGGTGGCCACTTCGCAGGAATGGAGTTCTAGTTTGGTTGGTGACCCCCTTCGGCACATGATCCAAGCTTTTCCAAAATGAAGACCTTCAAAATGAGGAGGACCCCCTAATGCTTTAGATTAACCATTAAAGATGACAAATCGAGTTGATTTTTGAAGATGAAGGCACAGATGATTGTAGATGCTAACTAGCCACTCACACAAAGTCCAATAAAGATTCCTTATCTATACAAATGGGCAAACAGAAATGATGAGTTTGTTCAGCTGATCTCCCGAAGAAGTGGTCAAGGGCCAATCATGGCAGTGTTTATATAATGAAGACAACTGTTCCAGGTGTTGGTACTGAGAAGTCTTGGGCACCAGTCTATAGGAAGGAAAGACTGAAGAGACAGTCAAATATTCAGGGTTTGTTGTCTTTGGAGAATGGGAAACTTGCAAGGGAACATATACATATAAGGGCATTATATACAACACAAAAAAGAACAAAGGACAAGAAGTCCCCTCTTTAGGATGATTTATTTTCACCTAAATAAAGCAACGCAAATGGTTCTTCACCATGAGGCTGTGGAAGATTCTGCCCACAAGATGTGCGATGGCAGATTTCTATTATGTATTTTTGAGGGGCTTGAGAGGTTTCTTGGACAGACACAATATCTAGCACTCGGTTAATCCCCTCAGCTTGTGATACTATGACTTTGTATGAGATTCCTGTTCTCAAATAGTCCCTAAAACAAAGGCAACCCCAACACATTGATGGTCTTTGTTCACGAGGGCTATTTTTTTTGAAAGGAAGAAAATGGCTCCAAGTTGTGATCTTACTGCTCTTCATTCTTGAGGTTTCAATAAGGCTTTACTCTCTTTTTTGGGCAAGGTATTAATCCTTCTGCATGTAAAACAAGCCTTAAACACTGGGACACTATTGGACGTGGGATGGGAACCGTTGTATTCTGGGGATTAAGCCATCCAAAAGAATGAAAAGGCACTAACAAAGCAGCAATCGGCATGTTTTTCCCCATGAAAGACCCGCATTTTCCCATTTAGAAAACACTGGGTTTTTTTTTTTTACTTATTCCCTCCATTCGGCGGAGCAACAAAACCCTCTTTTCTTGCGTGGCACCAATGTGTGTGCTTTAGCATATCCTATTGGCAGCTCCGGTGCCAAAGAGAAAGAGTGTCTTGTATCATGACGAAAAAAGGAAAGGAAGTACCCGCTGTTTTTTTCCACAGGCTAAATAGATCGATGGTTTTGCTCACCGATTGTTGTTTTTGTGAATACAGAATGAACATTCTTTGCATTTCTGCATGCAGAGTTGGTCATGAATACTGATTGCCGGGCCTCTTGTACTCCAGGGCTAGGTCTTCCGAAATAATATGGGGTAGCCAGGAGGTACACTTGCTTTTATTATTTAGCAAAGGCACGACATCTCCCTCAAATACGTCCAATGGTTGGACACCATTATGGGGCAACTGTCCCTTACCCAACTTTACTTCCCTACCCAACATCAACCAATGGGCTTCCTATGGTGTTAAACAACTGCAAGATATACTAGTAAATGGGGACATCAAACAATCCCAAGCACTTAGAGAAAGCCACCAAATCCCACAAACAATGCACTTTTCACTCCCAGTTCGCCACTAGACCGGTGGAAATGAAAGACACCACCCTAGAAAAATACATACGCAGGGAAAACCTCATCAAGCCCCTATTCCTGGTACTACACCAACCTATGGCAGGCTAACCCAGACCCCCTGGCCAAGGTACGTGAGAAATGGATGCTTTAAAGCAAATTCCAGAGCTGACAATATCATTAGCGGACAGGTACATACAAATGAAGTTCTTTAACCGGGTATACCTTACGCCACACAGGCTTTCCAAGATGTTCCCCCACACCCCAGATACCTGTATAAAATGTGACCAAGATACAGGCTCATATACTGTGCATGTGTTCTTGAGCTGTCCACCTGTGCAGGACTTTTGGAGAGAAATTGTTCTATATCTCCGATGCCCTAAGCTTCCCTCAGATCCTGTCACCAATTGTTTGCAGAGGACTTAGGGCTTACACACCACTCCAGACTTTGCTACCTCCAGCTTCTATGCCAAAAAAGCCATTATTTTACAAAGGAAATCCTTGCCCCCCCTCCCAACCCTCCCGTTCTGGAGAACTCTAGTCAACAACACCCTTACCAACCAGAAGCTGACCTACCTCGCACGGGGTTGTCCTAAAAAATTTAATGCAAAATGGGGCCCCTGGATGACCTTCCATGAAACCCCAGAAAACTCCACAGACAGCATACCACAACATTGAAGACAAACTGGTTCCAATCTACCAGCCTCTCTTTCCTCTTCCTCACTCTTTCACCCTACTACCCCCTGTTTTTTGTATTTTTATGTTAAATTGAAAAACGCAAAAATAAAAACTTTAAAAAAAACAAAAAAACACGACATCTCAACACAACAATTATTTAGCAAAGTCTCAGACATCTCAACACCAGTGGGAATGCAAGGTAATAAAGAATAAACACTCTACCCAAGGGGCTGGGGTGTGAAGCTTTGGCAAGGAGAAGGCATTGCCCTACCCACCAACCAGAATGTAGAGGATAAACTAACCCAGACCAAAAAAACATCATCTTTCTTTTGCTTGGTGTGATGGCCATGGTGCTCTTCTTTATGGTACACCATCAAGCCTTTGAGAGGTCTTCTGCTCAGCAGCCTAGCTCTGGGACCAATAATTCAGACAATCTATGACTGATAGTTGAGAAGTGAAACCAAATTCCGCTGTTTCTACAATTGCACATTGTTTGGGGGTGCACTTTTATTATTTAAACATACACTATTGGGTGAAATGTTTTGCTATCGTAGTTCCTCCTACAGAATGAGACATGTTGGAGGGCCATAAGAGTCTTTAAATCGTATAAGAGGAATTAATTTTTCCTATATACTGCTTCTTTAGTGCAAAAATTGCTTCTTCCTTTTGGATCACTGCATTCTCCTCCTCCTTTCCATTTTACATCACAAGGCGGGGGATTTCTTGACCGACTTTAGGAGAAGTTTCCCATCACGTTCCTCTGCTTGCAACCCCATACTCTTCAGCAGGGAACTATCGGCCAGACCTTGCCGCTCCATGCTCGCGATCAGTTCTTGATTCTTGTCATTATTTTCCGTCAGGTTTCTAATTGCGAAAACTGCCCATTGGTTCAGGACTGAGAAGTAGTGTCAAGGAACACAGACTGACAAAAAAACATGTATATTTTACACAAATTACCTTTTCTGTATGGTTTCCTGCATAGAAAGAGATCACACCATCTACAAACATATTCAAAATGGAAGGAGGAGCATCTTTAATCAATCATACTTTATTTCCTTTAATCAATAAGGAAATAAAGTATATTTGTATTCTTGGTATACAGAGGTAGGATGATGCATATCTTGCCTAACATGGCTACTAAGCCCTAAAGCATTAAATGATGCCATCAGATCTAGAGGGACTTCTGATGTACCACTGAGGTGGAGATGCCTACATCTAGGACAGTGTTGTCCAATGGAGCCCCCAGGGCTACTGGGATTTATAATGCTCCTGGGGTCTCCCAAGGGCACCGGTGACATGACATGATCTAATGTATGGTAAAGAAGGGTCTTCGGGAATAGAAGTCAACATGATCTAAGTTACTGGGCCACTAGTACACAGGTATGAATGCCAACTGGGGATGTCTTCAAGCTCCTGTGTTTATAACCCAAAAACAAAAGACCAAACTCAAAGGGTCAGCATAATAATTGTAAAAAATTCCCCTTTAGCTTCTGGTCAGGCCAAAAATCTACTAATGAAAATTACTTCTCAGACTTCTCTAATATAATAATCCAACCATTTCCTAAATCTAATATATCTGGGTTTGTTTTTTTTGGTGGGGGGGTAACTCAACAACCTCACTGGTTAACTTTCACCACCTTAAGATGCGATGTCTTCTCTCAAAATTAAAAGATAGAAGGGGGACCTTCAGTAGTTGTTGACCTGTCTCAGTTCCAGCCTCCCTTAAGGTCCCCCATACATGTTAAGATTCGCTCATTGGCAAGATCGCCAAGCGAGCGGATCTTAACCGATATCCCCACCTACGGGTGGGCCATATCGGGGAGCGTGTAGGCTAATTCGATCGTTTCGCCCTGGGGCCAAACGATCGAATTATATTGGCGGCAACGAGGCAGTCGGTTCAGGGACCGCATCAACGAGCCGATGCGGTCCCCGATCCGACTGAATTTTCTAACCTGCCCGATCGATATCTGGCCAATTTCAGGCCAGATATCGGTCGGGCAGGCCCCTCATTTCTGCCCCTACACGGGCTGATAAGCTGCCGAATCTGTCCAAGGGACCCATATCGGCAGCTCGAATCGGCCCGTGTATGGGGACCTTTAGAAGTTCCACCATTGATTAGGCTAATTACTATCCCCGTATCTCACCCTAACTGGTCTTCAAGCAAAGCCCCTCAGTATGGAAGCCACGTCCTTCTGTATTTACACTCCCCTCCCCTCAAGCAACTCTTCTTCTATGGGAACAATGGCAGATTTCCAGCCTATCTTCAGATAGAAGGGGCACCTTCAGTAGTTGTCAACCCGTCTCAGTTCCAGCCTGCCTTAGAAGTTCAACCATTGATGAGGCTAATTATTAGGTTAATTATACAGCTATAGTTCCAAGAAGATCTACAATTCTCACCCAAATAAACCTTCAAGCTGGGCTTCTAGGTGTAACAGATATGTTCCCCGTATCTCACCCTAACTGGTGTTCAAGCAAAGCCCCTCAGTATGGAAGCCACGTCCTTCTGTATTTACACTCCCCTCCCCTCAAGCAACTCTTCTTCTATGGGAACAATGGCAGATTTCCAGCCTATCTTCAGATAGAAGGGGCACCTTCAGTAGTTGTCAACCTTTCTCAGTTCCAGCCTCCCTTAGAAGTTCAACCGTTGATTAGGCTAATTTGTAGGTTAATTATTCAGCTACAGTTCCAAGAATATCTACAATTCTCACCAAAATGAACCTTCAACCTTTGGGCTTCTAGGTGTAACAGGTTCCCCGTATCTCACCCTAACTGGTCTTCAAGCAAAGCCCCTCAGAATGGAAGCCACGTCCTTCTGTATTTACACTCCCCTCCCCTCAAGCAACTCTTCTTCTATGGTAACAATGCCACATTTCCAGCCTATCTTCAGATAGAAGGGGGACCTTCAGTAGTTGGCAACCTTTCTCAGTTCCAGCCTCCCTTAGAAGTTCAACCGTTGATTAGGCTAATTATTAGGTTTATTATTTAGCTATAGTTCCAAGAATATCTACACTTCTCACCCAAATAAACCTTCAACTTTTGGGCTTCTAGGTGTAACAGATATGTTCTCACCCTAACTGGTCTTCAAGCAAAGCCCCTCAGTATGGAAGCCACGTCCTTCTGTATTTACACTCCCCTCCCCTCGAGCAACTCTTCTTCTATGGAAACAATGGCAGATTTCCAGCCTATCTTCGGAACAAATATGCCACATTCCCGTAAAATTTATGAAGACAGAACTGCTCGGACAATACACGACCACATTACCCTTATTTCTACATAAATCACTGCAGTAAGGGCAAATTACACTGCTTTGTCTTGTCGAAACCTTGGGAACGGGCTGAAAGAATCAGAAGGCACGAGGGAGCTTTCCTCTTTAATTTCTGGTTTGCTTGAAGTAACTACGTAAATTTGATATGCATATTAGAAGAACAAAGGATGAAAAATATGGCATGGACCTTCGCCTTTCCCTCTAATTATTTTGTATATTTATTTTGTTATTGTTGGATGGAAACGACTTCGTGGGGATGGTCAAAGGTTTGACTGAAACACGGACAGTTTTGCACTGGTCTTAAACAACCCTCCCCAGTGTGGTACATGGGCTTGTAAATACAGTTTGTCCTAATTATAAGGGATTCATCTTGTACTTTCTTCCTTGGGCTTATGTCACAAAAGGGGATGGGTAGCTGCTACTTACATCTGGACAGGAATAGGTTTGATGCTTCCCATGAGGGCATAGCTTACTATGTGCCCAGAACATTCCTTCCCTGTATATTTGTATTTATACATATGGGTAGGGGGGTGCCATAGTGTTTCCCTTAGACAGTACAGTATGGGGGTACAGCTTACTATGTGCCCAGAACATTCCTTCCCTGTATATTTGTATTTATACATATGGGTAGGGGGTGCCATAGTGTTTCCCTTAGACAGTACAGTATGGGGGGTACAGCTTATTGTGTGCCCAGAACATTCCCTCTCTGTATATTTGTATTTATACATATGGGTAGGGGGTGCCATAGTGTTTCCCTTAGACAGTACAGTATGGGGGTACAGCTTATTGTGTGCCCAGAACATTCCTTCTCTGTATATTTGTATTTATACATATGGGTAGGGGGTGCCATAGTGTTTCCCTTAGACAGTACAGTATGGGGGTACAGCTTATTGTGTGCCCAGAACATTCCTTCCCTGTATATTTGTATTTATACATATGGGTAGGAAGTGCCATAGTGTTTTCCTTAGACAGTACAGTATGGGGGTACAGCTTATTGTGTGCCCAGAACATTCCTTCTCTGTATATTTGTATTTATACATATGGGTAGGGGGTGCCATAGTGTTTCCCTTAGACAGTACAGTATGGGGGTGCAGCTTATTGTCTGCCCAGAACATTCCTTCTCTGTATATTTGTATTTATACATACGGGTAGGGGGTGCCATAGTGTTTCCCTTAGACAGTACAGTAAGAGGGTACAGCTTATTGTGTGCCCAGAACATTCCTTCTCTGTATATTTGTATTTATACATATGGGTAGGGGGTACCATAGTGTTTCCCTTGGACAGTACAGTATGGGGGTACAGCTTATTGTGTGCCCAGAACATTCCCTCTCTGTATATTTGTATTTATACATATGGGTAGGGGGTGCCATAGTGTTTCCCTTAGACAGTACAGTATGGGGGTACAGCTTATTGTGTGCCCAGAACATTCCTTCTCTGTATATTTGTATTTATACATATGGGTAGGAGGTGCCATAGTGTTTCCCTTAGACAGTACAGTATGGGGGTACAGCTTATTGTGTGCCCAGAACATTCCTTCTCTGTATATTTGTATTTATACATATGGGTAGGGGGTGCCATAGTGTTTCCCTTAGACAGTACAGTATGGGGGTACAGCTTATTGTGTGCCCAGAACATTCCTTCTCTGTATATTTCTATTTATACATATGGGTAGGAGGTGCCATAGTGTTTCCCTTAGACAGTACAGTATGGGGGTACAGCTTATTGTGTGCCCAGAACATTCCTTCTCTGTATATTTGTATTTATACATATGGGTAGGGGGTGCCATAGTGTTTCCCTTAGACAGTACAGTATGGGGGTACAGCTTATTGTGTGCCCAGAACATTCCCTCTTTGTATATTTGTATTTATACATATGGGTAGGGGGTGCCATAGTGTTTCCCTTAGACAGTACAGTATGGGGGTACAGCTTATTGTGTGCCCAGAACATTCCCTCTCTGTATATTTGTATTTATACATATGGGTAGGGGGTGCCATAGTGTTTCCCTTAGACAGTACAGTATGGGAGTACAGCTTATTGTGTGCCCAGAACATTCCATCTCTTTATATTTGTATTTATACATATGGGTAGGAGATGCCATATTGTTGACCCCCCAAGACACATTTATCTGCAGTCTGGTCGATACTTGAAGGAACACAGGACATGCACATCCTTTTTTTGGGGGAGGGGGGGGGTCCCCTCTCTCTGTCTTAAGAAGATTCATTTGAGAAGAGCCACAAGTTACGGAGTTCTCACTACTGAAGCACTCGCTGAAGTCCCAGACAAGTGGATGATGAAGTCTATAGCCTCAATGTTCCCCTCACCTCTTCACAAAACCCTGAATAGATGGTGTTTTGATTGCCTGAGAATTATCTGCCCACACTAAATAAAAGCCCAAAGGGATCAAGTTTGGGGAATTAATCCGTGACTAATACCCCCCTCCAATAAACAGCACAAACTCCCATAGGAACAAAAGGAGAATGAGGTGTGGGATTCCGAGGCGAGAGTGAGAAGAAACGAATCCCGCCGTTCACAAACCACTTCATCACCCCCCAGAGCCGATTTGGGGAATATTAATGAGGCGAAATGCGTGAGTTTGCAAGCAGCGCCCCATGAAAGCGTGATTATATTGTCATGCTTGCAACAAAAAAAAAAAAAATTACCGGCTTGTCCGCCCCCCTTGCACTCCATTCTACAGAGGTTCTCAATGGAAGGCGTCGAGGCCAAGTGGTCCAACTGAACAAGGAGACGCCTGGGCCGGAATGATGCAGCTGGGAATATAAAGAACACAAATGAAAGAAGGAATTTTTAGCCAGGAATGAATTAACCCAAGTATGGATGGGGGGGGGGGTAACTGCTGGTTTGCCGGAAACTCTCCAACCACAAATGTGGGATGACCATTAGGACAATATTGAATGTATCTGTAACCATGGGATGAGGCAAGAAATTGATTAAGGTGTGCTACACAATGGACAAACCGGCTAGTTGTAGCCCCAGGTGCAAGCTGAACCCTCAGCCAGGGTAAAACAATATCCAGGATAAAATGAAAAAACAGCAGCACTCCGGAAATGTTGTAGAAAAAAGTGACTTTACTCAAGTGCACACAGCAACGTTTCGGGCTTAAACCATGGGATGAGGCAAGAGGACCTCAATGGAGGCCAAATCGATCTTATTTCTCTTGTCCGTCTGTGCATAATAACTGGACTAAATGATATTTACAGATGGAGGGGGGCCTTAGGCACAGTAGCTGACCAGGTCAAGGCCCGAATGAAAGACGAATGGATTTGGAAGGAATCTGGAAGGCGGCACATAGATGGTTGGAAGGCGGCACATAGATGGTTGGAAGGCGCACTTAATCATGGTTCAGAGCACATTCAAAATATGGTCATGTTACATCATGTTGGGAGATAATTACAAGGGCTGTATCCTGCTCCTCGTCAAGGCAAATTCCGGGCTGCGACAAACGAGCTCTTCTATCTGAAGTAACAGCTCTTAAAGGGCCCACATCGCAATATCATGGGGGAAAAATGCAAACAATTTCCAGCCGGCTAGAACAAGGGGTAGTCAAGCTATTTATGGCTAATGCTTCACTCCGTTCCTCCTATCCCGTATTGATTAGCACGTATTTATAAAGAGCCAACATATAATGGGCTGTGGTCTTTAGCACCAGAGTTGGGCTTAGTAACCATTAGCACTGGGTTAGATAGGTTGGGTTTAGTAGCAAATTTGCTTCAGCTGTTTCAGAGATGCTGTGCAACAGGAACCAGACAGTCCTTAACACTAGTATAGAGCTTGGCTTTGTGATCTTTACAACTAAGAGTTTGGGTTTGGGAGCCTTAGCACTAGTCTGGAGTCAGGCTTTGCGATTCTTAGCAGTCTTTGTGGTCTTTAGCACCAGAGTTGGGCTTAGTAACCATTAGCACTGGGTTAGATAGGTTGGGATTGGCAGCAAAGTTGTCAACAGTTTCAGAGATGCTGTACTACAGGACCCAGACAGTCCTTAACACTAGTCTAGAGCTTGGCTTTGTGATCTTTAAACTAAGAATTAGAGTTTGGGAGCCTTAGCACTAGTCTAGAGTCAGGCTTTGCGATTCTTTGCAGTCTTTAGCACCAGAGTTGGGCTTTGTAACCATTAGCACTGGGTTAGATAGGTTGGGTTTAGTAGCAAAGTTGCCTCCCAGTTTCATGATGCTGTACTACAGGACCCAGACTGTCCTTAACACTAGTCTAGAGCTTGGCTTTGTGATCTTTAAACTAAGAATTAGAGTTTGGGAGCCTTAGCACTAGTCTAGAGTCAGGCTTTGCGATTCTTTGCAGTCTTTGTGGTCTTTAGCACCTGAGTTGGGCTTAGTAACCATTAGCACTGGGTTAGATAGGCTGGATTTAGTAGCAAAGTTGCCTCAACTCTTTCAGAGATGCTGTACTACAGGACCCAGACTGTCCTTAACATTAGTCTAGAGCTTGGCTTTGTGATCTTTACAAGTAAGAGTTGGGGTTTGGGATCCTTAGCACTAGTTTAGAGTCAGGCTTTGTGATTCTTAGCAGTGTTTAGCACCAAACCAGAGTTGGTCTTCATAACCATTAGCACTGCATTAGATATGTTGGATCTGCTGTGCTACAGGACACAGACAGTCCATAACACTAGTCTAGTGCTTGACTTTGTGATCCCTAGCGACAGCCTTGATTCAGGCTTTGGGGTCTTGAGCACAAACCAGAGTTGTAATCTTCAGCACTAAGATATGGCTTTGTGATCATTAGGACTAGCCTAGAGTTGTTTTTTTTGGAGTTCTTAGCTCTAGTCTAAAGCCAGGCTTTGTGGGCTTTAGCACTAAACTAGAGTAGGGCTTTGCAATCATTAGCCCTAGCCTAAAGTTGGGGGTTTGTTGTCTTCATTGCTAGCACAGAGTCGAGATCTTTGGACCTTGTGTCTAGAGTTGGGCTTTGTGATCCTTAGCACTAGCTTAGATTCAAGCTTAAGACATACTAACTGTATTTAAGATGCACAAGTAAAACCTGTTATGATTGCAAACTCCTGTATCCAATGGTTCATGAGGGTAAGGCCTGGGTGTTGCCCATGATACCCCCGAGAGAAGCAATATTCACAGGTACTACTAAGCTTTCCTACATCCTCAAGAAAGTATCGGGGTAACTATTTTTCCATGACGCAATCCAGGGATCAATTCTAAAGAAATAACTGAATGCGCCCAAGGAGGCCCAGCTACGCAGATCAGGTTTTAAACAAAAATCAGAATAAATACAATGAATTTTCCGACTCTCCAGAGGGAATGTAATACTCCCTGCGACATGAAATCAGGCAAAAACCAAAGCTCTTCAAGATGTTCCAATTTCTGGCTTTGTCTTATAAAGAAAATTGGAGGAGGAAAATGATGTTTAATGAATGCCTAACCCTATCTGCGCGCTGTGGACTTCCAAGCCCAGATTGTGGTTCTGTTTGAAAGTCAACTGGTGGCCTTATAAAGCCTCGAGTGAATTGCAGGCCACATCATAAACATACCAGGCATAACTTGGCACGGCTAGCGGGGCTCCCATGTGGCCAAGAATGAGCTCGCTCTTTGGAACGAGGAGGAAGAGAAGAACTTGAGAGTTTGAAATATTTACAAAAAAATAACAAAAACAGGTGTTTTTGTTCCAAAATAACAAAAATTAAGCACCTTTAGTCCCCACGGAGGGGCCCTTGTGTATCTAACAACTCCCAGGCGTTGTTGTTGTGTGCAAGATATAGTTGTGCCCCTATCCCAGGGAGAAGCACCACACAAACCACAAATGGGGAGAATATTCAGAGACTATCCACATCTGGAAGGTCCATTTGGAAACATTAGAACCGCCAGGCAGCCTGTAGTCCATTCTCTTCTGTTCTGGTTATCCAGGGTCGGACTGGGCTGCCGGGATACCAGGAGAAATCCCGGTGGGACCTGACGGCCCAGACCCGACCCATGCCAGCGCTCCCCCTGTCCAACCGCTTCTCCCCTGACGCTCGGGGGAGGATGTTGGGTGGGCCCTTCACTCCCCAGTCCGAACCTGTGGTTATCTAGTGTAGTACAGAAGACACAGAGCCCCATAGCACCAATTACACATAGGTTTAGAGGGGCTTAGTCTAGAGTCGGAACCAATTATTGAAACCTGAACCCAACCCAGACCCGAATTTCTACCCGCTTTGAGCCACTACCTGACCTGATCGGCTACCCGAACTGACCACCGTTAAACAGGAAGTGCTGTTGCTGCAAACTGGAAGTGACATCATCAGAAGGGGGCGGGGGTAGAAAAAAATAAGTTTGAAAAATGTAGAAAAAGAAGTAAAATATAGATAATATCAAGCGATACAAAGACCCGTTACCCGACCCACATCTGGAAAGCCTACCCGCAACCTGCAGCGTACCCCGTGGGTCATGGCTATTACTTCAGGTTTGATTTTAGACAGGGCACAATCTGTATATCGGAGTTTGTATTTTCTCTTCAGGTCTATGTGCCCTTTATCTTGTTTGGGTTAACTTCCCCTTTAGCTTCCCTCTGTAACAATACTGCAGACGCTCAGTTTGTTCAGCAAAGTGGTTGCGTTCTGGTTGCAGAAAGGCGAAGGCCCGATGTTTGCAGTACTAAGCCCGGATCCCCAGTCAGGGGTATCGGAACCTCGTCGTTGTGTTTCCCTGGCAAGAAAAACCTGGATTTGAGTGTTTGTTCAAACCGTCGCACCGTCTCGCAAAGCGGCTCCCCATTCGCCGGCTACGGGGCGAGTGTTTGTCATTGGAGGAAACAGCCAGAGAGGAATAATGAAAGGAAGTCATTAAGGTTTAATTAAGCAGCGAGGCCCACCTGGAGCCAAAACAACATTCACCTTTGGGAAAGAATAGGCCTTACAATCACTTGTTTCTTTAAGGACCTTCCTGCCCCCCCCCCCCCACAGCAGGAACAGCCTGGTGTTTATCAGCCCCCCACCTGTAGTGAAGCAGTTAACGCCGCACAGCGCAGATGTCGGGCTTATGGGTCCGGTAGCGTCACTTTACAGCGTGGTGACAGAAATGATATACATTAGGGCATCGGTAGGGTTCTGATGTGGTGCACCGCTTTGCTGTACTGCTGCTGATGTGGTAACCGGACCACCCAGGGGGAACAGCGGACTAACCTCTGTGTGGGCATGGGAGAGGGCTATAGGTTGGCTCACACACAGCCCATCTGCTTGGCCTAGGGCAGCGTCCCTCCGAGCTACTCCTACATACACTGCAGGAACAGACAGATGCCATTGTATCAGGCCAGCACAGGTATTCCCTTCTACTGTGCTCAATTCAGCAGGAACAGCCCCCTAAGTTTGCTCATAGCCTGTACAGAGAGATACCATAAAACTATGGCACATAGGGATTCCCCTGTACTAAGCACAATTCAGCAGGAACAGCCCCCTAAGTTTGCCCATAGCCTGTACAGAGAGATACCATAAAACTATGGCACATAGGGATTCCCCTGTACTAAGCACAATTCAGCAGGAACAGCCCCCTAAGTTTGCCCATAGCCTGTACAGAGAGATACCATAAAACTATGGCACATAGGGATTCCCCTGTACTAAGCACAATTCAGCAGGAACAGCCCCTAAGTTTGCCCATAGCCTGTACAGAGAGATACCATAAAACTATGGCACATAGGGATTCCCCTGTACTAAGCACAATTCAGCAGGAACAGCCCCCTAAGTTTGCTCATAGCCTGTACAGAGAGATACCATAAAACTATGGCACATAGGGATTCCCCTGTACTAAGCACAATTCAGCAGGAACAGCCCCCTAAGTTTGCCCATAGCCTGTACAGAAAGATACCATAAAACTATGGCACATAGGGATTCCCCTGTACTAAGCACAATTCAGCAGGAACAGCCCCCTAAGTTTGCCCATAGCCTGTACAGAGAGATACCATAAAACTATGGCACATAGGGATTCCCCTGTACTAAGCACAATTCAGCAGGAACAGCCCCCTAAGTTTGCCCATAGCCTGTACAGAGAGATACCATAAAACTATGGCACATAGGGATTCCCCTGTACTAAGCACAATTCAGCAGGAACAGCCCCTAAGTTTGCCCATAGCCTGTACAGACAAATACCATAGGAATAAGTGAATGGGGGCTCTTAAAGCCACTGTACAATTACTGTTTGGATGGCGAATCCTGTAGATAACTGATTACACTCTACTAAAATAACATTTCTGTAACAAGGGCGATGAAATGAGAGGAAAACCCAATTTACCTGAATCTAATCTGCTAACAAACACAGAAGGAAAAAGGGAAAATTTGGCCACTTTTCAGCATTTGCTTTTTTTCTTGCTTTGGTTGCAATCTGCGCTCCAACAAAATAAACGGATTATAAGAAAAAACAAAAAAACACAAAAGCCCCCGAGCGCCTCAGATGGTCTTTCCTGGCACGGGGCAGATACCAACATGCCGTACAGCGGAGCAACTGGATTCGGGGGCCGGTTCCAGCCAGAGGTTTCCTAAGCCACAATTACAGGCGGAGCTGCCAGAGGGATTGCGAGCTCCATCGCCGAGAGGCTTTCAGGCATCTGACGGGGGAAAAGGGGAAGCGAATGGAGTGCTTGTGTTTTGATCATTTATATTTTTATCCATTATCCAAACAAAGGGCCCTGTGATTGGGTCCGGCCAGACCGCTGGGTACGGGGTGCCAAACCAGTAGCAGGTTTTCCCTCGGTACAGAGAGCTAAGCCCTCAATCCCTCTAAATAGCCTTCTGTATCGGTATAGGGCCAAGGCCAGCCTCGCGGGGTACCCAGAAATACGGAAGGGGTAGCTGGGGGCCCCAAGGAAATATATACTGTATATATTATAGCACTATGGAACATAGGGATTCCCCTGTACTAAGCACAATTCAGCAGGAACAGCCCCCTAAGTTTGCCCATAGCCTGTACAGAGAGATACCATAAAATTATGGCACATAGGGATTCCCCTGTACTAAGCACAATTCAGCAGGAACAGCCCCCTAAGTTTGCCCATAGCCTGTACAGAGAGATACCATAAAACTATGGCACATAGGGATTCCTCTGTACTAAGCACAATTCAGCAGGAACAGCCCCCTAAGTTTGCCCATAGCCTGTACAGAGAGATACCATAAAACTATGGCACATAGGGATTCCCCTGTACTAAGCACAATTCAGCAGGAACAGCCCCCTAAGTTTGCTCATAGCCTGTACAGAGAGATACCATAAAACTATGGCACATAGGGATTCCCCTGTACTAAGCACAATTCAGCAGGAACAGCCCCCTAAGTTTGCTCATAGCCTGTACAGAGAGATACCATAAAACTATGGCACATAGGGATTCCCCTGTACTAAGCACAATTCAGCAGGAACAGCCCCCTAAGTTTGCTCATAGCCTGTACAGAGAGATACCATAAAACTATGGCACATAGGGATTCTCCTGTACTAAGCACAATTCAGCAGGAACAGCCCCCTAAGTTTGCTCATAGCCTGTACAGAGAGATACCATAAAACTATGGCACATAGGGACTCCCCTGTACTAAGCACAATTCAGCAGGAACAGCCCCCTAAGTTTGCCCATAGCCTGTACAGAGAGATACCATAAAACTATGGCACATAGGGATTCCCCTGTACTAAGCACAATTCAGCAGGAACAGCCCCCTAAGATTGCCCATAGCCTGTACAGAGAGATACCATAAAACTATGGCACATAGGGATTCCCCTGTACTAAGCACAATTCAGCAGGAACAGCCCTCTAAGTTTGCCCATAGTCTATACAGAGAGATCCCATAATGCTATGGCAGTATAGGTATTTGTCGGGCAGGTTGTTGGAAGGGCACCACACAAGGCCCAATAAGCTGCCAGCTCAATCCCTTCAGCCAGTTTTATTGGGCTGTGTATGGGAGGCTTTAAATTCCAGGTCTGGCCCAAACGATCCCTAGAGCTTTCCTGAGTACGACCTGGAATAAATATAAATAAGTATGAAACCTTGGATAATAAGGATACAAGGGTTGTTGTCGTCAATGCTGCAGTTGTCCAGAATAAGCGCAATCCCATCAAGCTGATACACCTGGAGGGAAAAAAAGGGAAAGTAATAAATGAAAGGGGTAGTTCACCTTTAAATTAACTCTTAGTATGACACAGACATTGATATTCTAAGATAATTTGCAATTGGTCTTCCTTTGTTATTTTTTTATGGTTTTCCAGTATTTTGAGTTTTGTTCAGCAGCTCCCCAGTTTGGTCTTTTGGCCGCTATCTGGTTGCTATGGTGCTATTTACCCTACAGACCAGGCAGTTGTTTGTACAAGAGTTGGGTATACGAATAAAGGAGGGGCCTAAACAGAAAGATAAGTTCTAAATAGAAACAATAACAATAGCACTGGAGCCTCACAGAGCTATCATTTTTGGTTGCCGGGGTCAGTGAGACCTATTCCCAAGTAGAATGAGACCCATTCCCACAAAGAATGAAACCCGTTCCCATGTAGAATGAGGCCTGTTCCCAAGATGAATGAGGACCACTCCCATGTAGAATGAGATCCAATCTCAACTAGAATGAGACCCAATCCCAACTAGAATGAGAGCCAATCTCAACTAGAATGAGAGCCAATCCCAACTAGAATGAGAGCCAATCTCAACTAGAATGAGAGCCAATCCCAACTAGAATGAGACCCAATCCCAACTAGAATGAGAGCCAATCCCAACTAGAATGAGAGCCAATCCCAACTAGAATGAGACCCAATCCCAATTAGAATGAGACCCAATCTCAACTAGAATGAGAGCCAATCCCAACTAGAATGAGAGCCAATCCCAACTAGAATGAGAGCCAATCTCAACTAGAATGAGAGCCAATCCCAACTAGAATGAGACCCAATCCCAACTAGAATGAGACCCAATCTCAACTAGAATGAGACCCAATCTCAACTAGAATGAGAGCCAATCTCAACTAGAATGAGACCCAATCCCAACTAGAATGAGACCCAATCCCAACTAGAATGAGACCCAATCTCAACTAGAATGAGACCCAATCCCAACTAGAATGAGACCCAATCCCAACTAGAATGAGACCCAATCCCAACTAGAATGAGACCCAATCTCAACTAGAATGAGACCCAATCTCAACTAGAATGAGACCCAATCTCAACTAGAATGAGACCCAATCCCAACTAGAATGAGACCCAATCTCAACTAGAATGAGACCCAATCCCAACTAGAATGAGACCCAATCCCAACTAGAATTAGACCCAATCCCAACTAGAATGAGACCCAATCTCAACTAGAATGAGACCCAATCTCAACTAGAATGAGACCCAATCCCAACTAGAATGAGACCTAATCTCAACTAGAATGAGACCCAATCCCAACTAGAATGAGACCCAATCTCAACTAGAATGAGACCCAATCTCAACTAGAATGAGACCCAATCTCAACTAGAATGAGACCCAATCCCAACTAGAATGAGACCCAATCCCAACTAGAATGAGACCCAATCCCAGCTAGAATGAGGCCCATTCCAAAGTAGAATGAGACCTATTCCCACGTAGAATGAGGCCAATTCCCATGTAGAATGAGACCCATTTCCACGTAGAATGACAATGAGGCCAATTCCCATGTAGAATGAGACCTATTTCCACATAAAATGAAACCCATTCCCACATACAATGAGACCCATTCCCACGTAAAACGAGGCCCATTCCCACGTAGAATGAGACCCATTCCCACGTAGAATGAGACCCATTCCCACGTAGAATGAGACCCATTCCCACGTAGAATGAGACCCATTCCCACGTAGAATGAGACCCATTCCCACGTAGAATGAGACCCATTCCCACGTAGAATGAGACCCATTTCCACGTAGAATGAGACCCATTTCCATGTAGAATGAGACCTATTCCCACGTAGAATGACAATGAGGCCAATTCCCATGTAGAATGAGACCTATTTCCACATAAAATGAAACCTATTCCCACATACAATGAGGCCCATTCCGATATTTCCACATAAAATGAAACCCATTCCCACATACAATGAGACCCATTCCCACGTAAAACGAGGCCCATTCCCACGTAAAACGAGGCCCATTCCCACGTAAAATGAGGCCCATTCCCATGTAGAATGACAATGAGGCCCATTCCCATGTAGAATGAGACCTATTTACACATTCAATGAGACCCATTCCCACATTCAATGAGACCCATTCCCAAGTAGAAGGAGGCCTATTCCCACATAGAATGAGACCCATTCCCAAGTAGGAGGCCTATTCCCATGTAGAATGAGGCATATTCCCACGTAGCAGGCCCATTTCAACGTAGAATGAGACCCATTTCAATGTAGAATGAGGTCTGTCCCAACATGGAATGAAACCTATCTCCACGTAAAAAGAGGCCAATTCCCACGTAGAATAAGACCTATTTCCACGTAGAACGAGGCCCACTCCCATGTAGAAAAAGGCCAATTCCCATGTAAAACGAGGCCCACTCCCATGTAGAAGGAGGCCAATTCCCATGTAAAACGAGGCCCACTCCCATGTAGAAGGAGGCCAATTCCCATGTAAAACGCGGCCCACTGCCATGTAAAATGGGGTCAATTTCCATGTAAGAATGACAATGAGGCCAATTCCCACGTAGAATAAGACCTATTTCAACGTAGAGGGAGGCCAATTCCCACGTAGAAGGAGGCCAATTCCCACGTAGAATAAGACCTATTTCAACGTAGAGGGAGGCCAATTCCCACGTAGAAGGAGGCCAATTCCCACGTAGAATAAGACCTATTTCAACGTAGAGGGAGGCCAATTCCCACGTAGAAGGAGGCCAATTCCCACGTAGAATAAGACCTATTTCAACGTAGAGGGAGGCCAATTCCCACGTAGAAGGAGGCCAATTCCCACGTAGAAGGAGGCCAATTCCCACATAGAAGGAGGCCAATTCCCACGTAGAAGGAGGCCAATTCTCACGTAGAAGGAGGCCAATTCCCACGTAGAATAAGACCTATTTCAACGTAGAGGGAGGCCAATTCCCACGTAGAAGGAGGCCAATTCCCACGTAGAAGGAGGCCAATTCCCACGTAGAAGGAGGCCAATTCCCACGTAGAAGGAGGCCAATTCCCACGTAGTAGGAGGCCCATTCCCATGTAGTAGGAGGCCCATTCCCATGTAGAAGGAGGCCCATTCCCATGTAGAAGGAGGCCCATTCCCATGTAGAAGGAGGCCCAGTCCCATGTAGAATGGGGCCCATTCCCATGTAGAAGCCCAAGTGGACAATTGGGCGCAGAACAGTTTCATGTAATGGCTGCGCCGCACTTTGCCTTCATAGCAACCCGCTTCTCAAAGGTTTCTGAAATCATTGTGGGCACGGTAAATGTTTACTTTTCGAAAGGCGGGAAGTGATTTCTGAAGTGCTATCCAAATACCTGAATGGGAGATTGCCACCCTTCCAAAAATGTGAAGTGGCCAGATGAATGCGTGAGTGGCCAACCCCCCCCCCCCCCCCCCAGCCCCATAGCCAACAATTCGGCCCTTGTAGCGAGGCTGAAGTGCTACACACGGACGCAATTAGCCAATGTGTGTGTGTGTAGCCATCAGGCGTTTCATCCATTCTCAAGACTGTTTGAAAATTGTGCAAAGGAGACACTCCCTGTACCCCCCCCCCCCCAACCCCAACCCAGGGGTCAAAATTTTATTCTTTTTTTCTACATTAAAGAAAGTATCATTTATTCAAATTCCAAGGGCTAATCAGATACCCTGAAATTCCTTTATATGGTCACAAACAGTCAGTGGGGTGGGGCATCGGGAATGTCTAACCCTCAGTGACTTCTAATATCCTTATCATTTACAGTAGGGGGTACATTATCCCTTATAATACATGAGTGATACTCAGAGTTCCCTGTATAACTCAGCCTGCAGCCTTGTGCCTTTATATGGGGGGCACAGAGCCCCTCAGTGACTGCTAATATCCTTATCATTTACAGTAGGGGGTACATTATCCCTTATAATACATGAGTGATACTCAGAGTTCCCTGTATAACTCAGCCTGCAGCCTTGTGCCTTTATATGGGGGGCACAGAACCCCTCAGTGACTGCGAATATCCTTATCATTTACAGTAGGGGGTACATTATCCCTTATAATACATGAGTGATACTCAGAGTTCCCTGTATAACTCAGCCTGCAGCCTTGTGCCTTTATATGGGGGGCACAGAACCCCTCAGTGACTGCTAATATCCTTATCATTTACAGTAGGGGGTACATTATCCCTTATAATACATGAGTGATACTCCGAGTTCCCTGTATAACTCAGCCTGCAGCCTTGTGCCTTTATATGGGGGGCACAGAACCCCTCAGTGACTGCTAATATCCTTATCATTTACAGTAGGGGGTACATTATCCCTTATAATACATGAGTGATACTCAGAGTTCCCTGTATAACTCAGCCTGCAGCCTTGTGCCTTTATATGGGGGGCACAGAACCCCTCAGTGACTGCTAATATCCTTATCATTTACAGTAGGGGGTACATTATCCCTTATAATACATGAGTGATACTCAGAGTTCCCTGTATAACTCAGCCTGCAGCCTTGTGCCTTTATATGGGGGGCACAGAACCCCTCAGTGACTGCTAATATCCTTATCATTTACAGTAGGGGGTACATTATCCCTTATAATACATGAGTGATACTCAGAGTTCCCTGTATAACTCAGCCTGCAGCCTTGTGCCTGTATATGGGCACAGAACCCCTCAGTGACTGCTAATATCCTTATCATTTACAGTAGGGGGTACATTATCCCTTATAATACATGAGTGATACTCAGAGTTCCCTGTATAACTCAGCCTGCAGCCTTGTGCCTGTATATGGGCACAGAACCCCTCAGTGACTGCTAATATCCTTATCACTTACACAACAAAAGAAGCCAGAGAGAGTATGTAGGTTAACTTCCCCTTTAACTGTAAAAGCCTCTCGTGCTCAGCCATATTGCATCACAATGAACATTTCTTAAACTGGAAGGTTCCAGGCTGCCAAGAATAATACGCTACTGGAACAGTAGAACAAATATTGCTTCTAATTATTATTATTATTGAGATTAATCCTGCAATGTCGGAGAGGGTTTGAGTAGCAAAGAGCACCCTGGGCCAAAGGACACGCCTCGTTGTACAGACTTGCCCCTCGCCATGGGTATTCCGGGGTGCTGTACGTCACTCGGTGCCTTTTACGGGGTATTTATTAAGAAATACGAGAGTGCGGCATCCTTGCTCCACCCTGAAATGTGTCACCTAGCCAAAGCCAAGTGTGGCCCCGAGATTGGTGGCAAATATCTGTGAAGGTTCTACGAATCTGATAAGCTGAGGGTGGTCTAGCCAATAATTCGGCTCTTGGCTGGAAGATCGTCCAACCCTGTGACGGTTCTAAGGCTTCAAGTGGACATTGATTGGTCCAGCCATGGTAATGGACGAGCTAATGCTAAGGGTGGGCTACAGGTTGGTCAAATCCTGAGAAGGTCCTAATGCTCTACAGGTTAGGTTTGTCCTAGGAAGGTTCCATTATTCTGTCTACAGGATGGCACTGTGAATGTTTCACTGCTCTGATTGGCTAGAGGCTGGTCTGTCGTGGGAATGTTCCAATGCACACAACAAAAGTCTGTTCCAATCAGTTATAAAGGTTATTTTTTTAAAAACACCAGTATCCCCTTATATTTATATTGGCTCTTTACAAGTCACTAAAAGAGTAGAACAAAAGAGAAGCCCTTCCTCTTCATACCTCTTCCCCTGCTCACCCCTAGTCTCTTCATCCTAGCCTTCTCTTCAATCAAAAGCTCTTGTCTTGGCTGTTGGTGGTTGGTGTCTTCATTTCAACATATTGTTACCATTTGCCCAACAGTCTCCATCTGGCTCCACCATCTCTGCCTAGCCCTATTGTCTTCATCCTATTCATCTATCTCCATCATACTGTCACCCTACTGCCTCCATATTAATCTACAGTCTCCATCTTGTCCTAAGTACATCATCTTGTTCTACTGTCTCTGGCCTTCCTGACCTCATCTTGCCTTATTGACCTCATCTTGCCTTATTGTCCCCATCTTGCCCTGCTGTCCCCATCTTGCCCTGCTGTCCCCATCTTGCCCTCCTGCCCCCATCTTGCCCTCCTGCCCCCATCTTGCCCAGCTGCCCCCATCTTGCCCAGCTGTCCCCATCTTGCCCTGCTGTCCCCATCTTGCCCTGCTGTCCCCATCTTGCCCTGCTGTCTCCATCTTGCCCTGCTGCCCCCATCTTGCCCTGCTGCCCCCATCTTGCCCTGCTGCCCCCATCTTGCCCTGCTGCCCCCATCTTGCCCTACTGTCCCCATCTTGCCCTACTGTCATCATACTGTGTTCGTCTCAACCTACTTTCATCATCTTGTTCTACTCTCTGGTTCTGCTGACCTCATCTTGCCCTACTGCCTCCATCTTAAAATACTGCCACCATCTTGCCATGCAACACTGCTAACCCCGGCTCCTACCTGCAACTGCTGCTACACAGGCCCTGGGGCAGTCGTTCCTATCGGGCCCCCCTATAAGACAGCAGTGGCCCTAGCTGACCGTGCCCCCAGGAATGGTTCCTATTACACGGCAGAGCCAACGAGCCAATGAGCACCCCCAGCACTTGGCTCGGAGCTATCCATTCTAACAGGAGAGGTATTATTGCCACGCATGACAGCCTCTTAAAGGAAGAAACACTTCCTGAAATTGTGGCACTTTAAATCTTTTACCAACTACTAGAGATTAAAATCAAGGCAACAAAGAAGAAATATGATGTTTTTCTCTCCGGCTGTGATTTATACAGAGAGAGCGGGGAGCGTACTGTCTCCTGATGATGTATAAGCAGTGGGGTGTACAAGGGGCCCCGGGGCAGATACAGGGACGGGCCCTTACACGATCCCTTACAATTAGCCCAATGCCCCGGGGCACAAACACATACTATTTTATCAATGTAACTTTCAATTATTGCCAACAATTTTTTTCCTGCTCTTACGTGCTTGGCAGCAGGATACACATCTAATACTGGGGGGGGAGAGAAACTCGTGTTCAGGAATAGCAATTTGCACTACTAAATCATACACACAGGCTAATACTGGGAGGATTTATATTAATGGGAGAAAAAATGGATTTTACTGAGAATCTTTTGACCTTCCTGAGTAGTCAGATATATCCTGAATAAAGGAACCCTATATTCTAACAGCTGCCATAGTGTTTCCCTTAGACAGTACAGTATGGGGGTACAGCTTATTGTGTGCCCAGAACATTCCTTCTCTGTATATTTGTATTTATACATATGGGTAGGGGGTGCCATAGTGTTTCCCTTAGACAGTACAGTATGGGGGTACAGCTTATTGTGTGCCCAGAACATTCCTTCTCTGTATATTTGTATTTATACATATGGGTAGGGGGTGCCATAGTGTTTCCCTTAGACAGTACAGTATGGGGGTACAGCTTATTGTGTGCCCAGAACATTCCCTCTCTGTATATTTGTATTTATACATATGGGTAGGGGGTGCCATAGTGTTTCCCTTAGACAGTACAGTATGGGGGTACAGCTTATTGTGTGCCCAGAACATTCCTTCTCTGTATATTTGTATTTATACATATGGGTAGGGGGTGCCATAGTGTTTCCCTTAGACAGTACAGTATGGGGGTACAGCTTATTGTGTGCCCAGAACATTCCTTCTCTGTATATTTGTATTTATACATATGGGTAGGGGGTGCCATAGTGTTTCCCTTAGACAGTACAGTATGGGGGTACAGCTTATTGTGTGCCCAGAACATTCCTTCTCTGTATATTTGTATTTATACATATGGGTAGGGGGTGCCATAGTGTTTCCCTTAGACAGTACAGTATGGGGGTACAGCTTATTGTGTGCCCAGAACATTCCCTCTCTGTATATTTGTATTTATACATATGGGTAGGGGGTGCCATAGTGTTTCCCTTAGACAGTACAGTATGGGGGTACAGCTTATTGTGTGCCCAGAACATTCCCTCTCTGTATATTTGTATTTATACATATGGGTAGGGGGTGCCATAGTGTTTCCCTTAGACAGTACAGTATGGGGGTACAGCTTATTGTGTGCCCAGAACATTCCTTCTCTGTATATTTGTATTTATACATATGGGTAGGGGGTGCCATAGTGTTTCCCTTAGACAGTACAGTATGGGGGTACAGCTTATTGTGTGCCCAGAACATTCCTTCTCTGTATATTTGTATTTATACATATGGGTAGGGGGTGCCATAGTGTTTCCCTTAGACAGTACAGTATGGGGGTACAGCTTATTGTGTGCCCAGAACATTCCTTCTCTGTATATTTGTATTTATACATATGGGTAGGGGGTGCCATAGTGTTTCCCTTAGACAGTACAGTATGGGGGTACAGCTTATTGTGTGCCCAGAACATTCCCTCTCTGTATATTTGTATTTATACATATGGGTAGGGGGTGCCATAGTGTTTCCCTTAGACAGTACAGTATGGGGGTACAGCTTATTGTGTGCCCAGAACATTCCCTCTCTGTATATTTGTATTTATACATATGGGTAGGGGGTGCCATAGTGTTTCCCTTAGACAGTACAGTATGGGGGTACAGCTTATTGTGTGCCCAGAACATTCCTTCTCTGTATATTTGTATTTATACATATGGGTAGGGGGTGCCATAGTGTTTCCCTTAGACAGTACAGTATGGGGGTACAGCTTATTGTGTGCCCAGAACATTCCCTCTCTGTATATTTGTATTTATACATATGGGTAGGGGGTGCCATAGTGTTTCCCTTAGACAGTACAGTATGGGGGTACAGCTTATTGTGTGCCCAGAACATTCCTTCTCTGTATATTTGTATTTATACATATGGGTAGGGGGTGCCATAGTGTACCTGACTGCACAGAGCCCTGACCCCAACCCAACTGAACCCCCTGTGGGATGAACTGGAACCCCAACTGTGAGCCGGAACCCCAACATCACTGCCCAACCTCACTAATGCCCCTGTGGCTGAATGGGAGCAACTCCCAGCAACATCTAGTGGGGACCTTCCCAGAAGGGCAGGGGCAGTTATAGCAGCAAAGGGAGGGGCAACCCAACTGAACCCCTGTGGGATGGAACCCCGACTGTGAGCCTGATCCCCAACATCAGTGCCCAACCTCACTAATGCCCCTGTGGCTGAATGGGAGCAACTCCCAGCAACATCTAGTGGGACCTTCCAGAAGGGCAGGGGCAGTTATAGCAGCAAAGGGAGGGGCCACTGATCCCCTGTGGGATGGAACCCCGACTGTGAGCCTGATCCCCAACATCAGTGCCCAACCTCACTAATGCCCCTGTGACTGAATGGGAGCAACTCCCAGCAACATCTAGTGGGGACCTTCCCAGAAGGGCAGGGGCAGTTATAGCAGCAAAGGGAGGGGCAACCCAACTGAACCCCTGTGGGATGGAACCCCGACTGTGAGCCTGATCCCCAACATCACTGCCCAACCTGACTAATGCCCCTGTGGCTGAATGGGAGCAACTCCCAGCAACATCTAGTGGGGACCTTCCCAGAAGGGCAGGGGCAGTTATAGCAGCAAAGGGAGGGGCAACCCAACTGAACCCCTGTGGGATGGAACCCCGACTGTGAGCCTGATCCCCAACATCAGTGCCCAACCTCACTAATGCCCCTGTGGCTGAATGGGAGCAACTCCCAGCAACATCTAGTGGGACCTTCCAGAAGGGCAGGGGCAGTTATAGCAGCAAAGGGAGGGGCCACTGATCCCCTGTGGGATGGAACCCCGACTGTGAGCCTGATCCCCAACATCAGTGCCCAACCTCACTAATGCCCCTGTGACTGAATGGGAGCAACTCCCAGCAACATCTAGTGGGGACCTTCCCAGAAGGGCAGGGGCAGTTATAGCAGCAAAGGGAGGGGCAACCCAACTGAACCCCTGTGGGATGGAACCCCGACTGTGAGCCTGATCCCCAACATCACTGCCCAACCTCACTAATGCCCCTGTGGCTGAATGGGAGCAACTCCCAGCAGTGGGGACCTTCCCAGAAGGGCAGGGGGAAACTTCAAATGATTTCCTTTAGTCTCACCAGGTGGGGGTTAAGAGCAGGAAGCCCCTGTAGGTGCTGCTGGGAGTTGCCCTGCTAATGCTGAAGATAAGATTCTGGATCTACTTGGCTCAGAGATGGATTTGGGGTTGAATTTCAGACCAAGTCGACACTTCAAACACATTTCTACCTGGGAACGAGTGTAACGATGCTTTGATGTTTGTTAGTCTCATTGAGCAGATAGCAATTAACCCCGCGAGCGGAACATCAAACGCTCTCGGGAGCCCCTGGGTGAGGCTTCAAGGTGGGTTGCGGGGAGAGAGATTCCCGTGCCGCTCACGACTCCCCGTACGGGGCTCGGGGTAATTAAATGTCTCGCTGACAGCTCGGCTTCACAACACGCATTAGAGAGAAAGCCGCTCTGTCAAGACGGGCATTAGCGCCCCATTGTGAGCCCCACAAAGGCACAATCCCCCCGCCATTCTTTAAACAGCGTCGCCGTCTGATGTCTTGTTTGATCACCAGTCAAGGAAAGTGCCTCTAAAGTCGCAGCCACTTCACTTTATGGTTTCGGCCCGTACTGTTTGTTTGTGTAGCCGGGGGGGGGGGGGGGGGGGGGGCCAGGGAGATGTCATTCCCTTCCCCAGTCAAACGGCTCCATTCACTGCTGTATCCTTGGCAAGAATTTCATTCACTTTTCAACTGTTTTGTTTGAAAATGGCAAAATTTATCATTATAAAATTAAGAAAACTTAGGGGGCTGTTCCTGCTGAATTGTGCTTAGTACAGGGGAATCCCTATGTGCCATAGTTTTATGGTATCTCTCTGTACAGGCTATGGGCAAACTTAGGGGGCTGTTCCTGCTGAACTGTGCTTAGTACAGGGGAATCCCTATGTGCCATAGTTTTATGGTATCTCTCTGTACAGGCTATGGGCAAACTTAGGGGGCTGTTCCTGCTGAATTGTACTTAGTACAGGGGAATCCCTATGTGCCATAGTTTTATGGTATCTCTCTGTACAGGCTATGAGCAAACTTAGGGGGCTGTTCCTGCTGAATTGTGCTTAGTACAGGGGAATCCCTATGTTCCATAGTTTTATGGTATCTCTCTGTACAGGCTATGGGCAAACTTAGGGGGCTGTTCCTGCTGAATTGTGCTTAGTACAGGGGAATCCCTATGTGCCATAGTTTTATGGTATCTCTCTGTACAGGCTATGGGCAAACTTAGGGGGCTGTTCCTGCTGAATTGTGCTTAGTACAGGGGAATCCCTATGTGCCATAGTTTTATGGTATCTCTCTGTACAGGCTATGGGCAAACTTAGGGGGCTGTTCCTGCTGAATTGTGCTTAGTACAGGGGAATCCCTATGTGCCATAGTTTTATGGTATCTCTCTGTACAGGCTATGGGCAAACTTAGGGGGCTGTTCCTGCTGAATTGTGCTTAGTACAGGGGAATCCCTATGTGCCATAGTTTTATGGTATCTCTCTGTACAGGCTATGGGCAAACTTAGGGGGCTGTTCCTGCTGAATTGTGCTTAGTACAGGGGAATCCCTATGTGCCATAGTTTTATGGTATCTCTCTGTACAGGCTATGGGCAAACTTAGGGGGCTGTTCCTGCTGAATTGTGCTTAGTACAGGGGAATCCCTATGTGCCATAGCTTTATGGCATCTCTCTGTACAGGCTATGGGCAAACTTAGGGGGCTGTTCCTGCTGAATTGTGCTTAGTACAGGGGAATCCCTATGTGCCATAGTTTTACGTTATCTCTCTGTACAGGCTATGAGCAAACTTAGGGGGCTGTTCCTGCTGAATTGTGCTTAGTACAGGGGAATCCCTATGTGCCATAGTTTTATGGTATCTCTCTGTACAGGCTATGAGCAAACTTAGGGGGCTGTTCCTGCTGAATTGTGCTTAGTACAGGGGAATCCCTATGTGCCATAGTTTTATGGTATCTCTCTGTACAGGCTATGGGCAAACTTAGGGGGCTGTTCCTGCTGAATTGTGCTTAGTACAGGGGAATCCCTATGTGCCATAGTTTTATGGTATCTCTCTGTACAGGCTATGAGCAAACTTAGGGGGCTGTTCCTGCTGAATTGTGCTTAGTACAGGGGAATCCCTATGTGCCATAGTTTTATGGTATCTCCCTGTACAGGCTATGGGCAAACTTAGGGGGCTGTTCCTGCTGAATTGTGCTTAGTACAGGGGAATCCCTATGTGCCATAGTTTTATGGTATCTCTCTGTACAGGCAATGGGCGATATTTAGGATACAAGGTAGAACCGGGCCTAGCAAACTGGGGCAACCAATCGGAACCCAGCATGCCATGAGGCTAGGGACAGTGAAATGAAGAACCAAATGAAGCAGCCAATCAGCGCTGCAGAAGAAGAAACACATGAATGTTCCCATACGGGAGTATTTGCCCATAAAGCCGACATGTTATATTCCAAACCCCCGTCGGGGGCAACATTTCCGCCCCGTGCGTCTGGGATGCCTGCGACCTGCCCGGCGTTCCGCAGCGACTCGACAGCACATTCCTCAGGCGGCCGCTGCAACTTGTAGCAACTAGTCTGCGGGATTATTTGTCTGAACAGAAGGAGCGTTTCACAACAGGGGAATGTTCCCGCTCGGCTGAAGTGTATAATTAAAACCAAGGGAAAAATCTCAAGAATCAGCTAAAAATGCACCGTTACAGGTTTTTTTCTTTTTTCTCTCGCTTTTTAGAAATCTTCAGACCTTCCTAGAATGTGGCGTTTTTCTTCAGAACCCAATATCATGGGGGGGGGGGGGGGGGGGGTATGGTGGGTACTACAAAGCTGATGGGGGCAAATGCCAGGGACGCACAATTAGGGGTTTTAATTGCCCCTGCGGTTTTCTAAAATAAAGCAAATTCGTTTCATTCACTGAAACTTCCACCAGAACCGTTTCCCTCTAATTGTCTTGTTGTCTCCGAATTGGCTTCCTGTCAGGGGCCCTTATTCTCTATAGTCTTACCTGTACCTTCTCTGTATATTTGTATTTATTCACATGGGTAGGAGGTGCCATAGTGTTTCCCTTAGACAGTACAGTATGGGGGTACAGCTTATTGTGTGCCCAGAACATTCCTTCTCTGTATATTTGTATTTATACATATGGGTAGGGGGTGCCATAGTGTTTCCCTTAGACAGTACAGTATGGGGGTACAGCTTATTGTGTGCCCAGAGCATTCCTTCTCTGTATATTTGTATTTATACATATGGGTAGGAGGTGCCATAGTGTTTCCCTTAGACAGTACAGTATGGGGGGTACAGCTTATTGTGTGCCCAGAACATTCCTTCTCTGTATATTTGTATTTATACATATGGGTAGGGGGTGCCATAGTGTTTCCCTTAGACAGTACAGTATGGGGGTACAGCTTATTGTGTGCCCAGAACATTCCCTCTCTGTATATTTGTATTTATACATATGGGTAGGGGGTGCCATAGTGTTTCCCTTAGACAGTACAGTATGGGGGTACAGCTTATTGTGTGCCCAGAACGTTCCTTCTCTGTATATTTGTATTTATACATATGGGTAGGGGGTGCCATAGTGTTTCCCTTAGACAGTACAGTATGGGGGTACAGCTTATTGTGTGCCCAGAGCATTCCTTCTCTGTATATTTGTATTTATACATATGGGTAGGGGGTGCCATAGTGTTTCCCTTAGACAGTACAGTATGGGGGTACAGCTTATTGTGTGCCCAGAACATTCCTTCTCTGTATATTTGTATTTATACATATGGGTAGGGGGTGCCATAGTGTTTCCCTTAGACAGTACAGTATGGGGGTACAGCTTATTGTGTGCCCAGAACATTCCCTCTCTGTATATTTGTATTTATACATATGGGTAGGGGGTGCCATAGTGTTTCCCTTAGACAGTACAGTATGGGGGTACAGCTTATTGTGTGCCCAGAACATTCCTTCTCTGTATATTTGTATGTATACATATGGGTAGGGGGTGCCATAGTGTTTCCCTTAGACAGTACAGTATGGGGGTACAGCTTATTGTGTGCCCAGAACATTCCCTCTCTGTATATTTGTATTTATACATATGGGTAGGGGGTGCCATAGTGTTTCCCTTAGACAGTACAGTATGGGGGTACAGCTTATTGTGTGCCCAGAGCATTCCTTCTCTGTATATTTATATTTATACATATGGGTAGGGGGTGCCATAGTGTTTCCCTTAGACAGTACAGTATGGGGGTACAGCTTATTGTGTGCCCAGAACATTCCCTCTCTGTATATTTGTATTTATACATATGGGTAGGGGGTGCCATAGTGTTTCCCTTAGACAGTACAGTATGGGGGTACAGCTTATTGTGTGCCCAGAACATTCCTTCTCTGTATATTTGTATGTATACATATGGGTAGGGGGTGCCATAGTGTTTCCCTTAGACAGTACAGTATGGGGGTACAGCTTATTGTGTGCCCAGAACATTCCCTCTCTGTATATTTGTATTTATACATATGGGTAGGGGGTGCCATAGTGTTTCCCTTAGACAGTACAGTATGGGGGTACAGCTTATTGTGTGCCCAGAGCATTCCTTCTCTGTATATTTATATTTATACATATGGGTAGGGGGTGCCATAGTGTTTCCCTTAGACAGTACAGTATGGGGGTACAGCTTATTGTGTGCCCAGAACATTCCTTCTCTGTATATTTGTATTTATACATATGGGTAGGGGGTGCCATAGTGTTTCCCTTAGACAGTACAGTATGGGGGTACAGCTTATTGTGTGCCCAGAACATTCCTTCTCTGTACATTTGTATTTATATATTCAATGGTACTAGTTTTGGGCAATGGCACAAGTGACATCTGGAAAGAGTAGATTGGTGGAAGCAGCAGAGCCGGTGTGATTGATGAATCCTGACATGGAAATGAATTGTATAACAAAGGGAAAGGAATGCCAAACAAGCAATATCTTGTCGGAAGGTTCAGGTGCAGCAGCCCCAGTGAGGGGAATATTCCTATCGCACCGGCTGTTCTGCTACTGAAGGGTCAGGAAAGTGAATGGGGCGACAAAAGTGCGACTCAGTACCAATTGTAGCACACGTAGCCCGCAGGGTAAATAGGCTTTCGGCTCTGCCACCGTTTATTTATCCCCTTGCCCTAACTCTGCTTCTAACCCCATCCAGGCCCTGCCCCTTTTGCAGGAAGCCCCACCACTTTTGCAGCAGTCCCAGAAAACCACAATATCTTCAATGTAAGCGACTGTAAGGGTTAATTATAAAGGACAAGTCTGCAGTTTGCTGCATAGGAGTCAATGCCCGACCTATCTGGGGTATCACCAAGCTGCGCCGTGGGTTCAACGTTACGCCAATATGCCAACTTGTGCGGATTTGATGCCTATAGCTGCCCTAAATCTCGCCTCACTGACTTCCAGAGAAAAACATAATAAATAGATAAAGTAACAGCGTGCCACGGCAGCGCCACTGAACCGAGACGGGATTGGTACCCGCTGCCAAGGGGAGTTGGCAGGAGAGATAGAAAGGGGAATTAAGGAAACACCGCATTCTCTGCCATTTGTACCTGAGATACAGTGTCCTGAGAAAGGGACAGGCGCAGTGACAGTTACACAGTAAACCCAGTGAGAATGAGGGATGAATGGGTATTGGGGAGTTGTATCAGGAGTCAGAACCAGCAGTGCAGGGAAGGGAAAGGGACAGACACAGTGACAGTTACACATAACTATAAACCCAGTGAGAATGAGGAATGAATGGATATTGGGGAGTTGTATCAGGAGTCAGAACCAGCAGTGCAGGGAAGGGAAAGGGACAGACACAGTGACAGTTACACATAACTATAAACCCAGTGAGAATGAGGAATGAATGGGTATTGGGGAGTTGTATCAGGAGTCAGAACCAGCAGTACAGGGAAGGGAAAGGGACAGGCACAGTGACAGTTACACATAACTATAAACCCAGTGAGAATGAGGAATGAATGGATATTGGGGAGTTGTATCAGGAGTCAGAACCAGCAGTGCAGAGAAGGGAAAGGGACAGACACAGTGACAGTTACACATAACTATAAACCCAGTGAGAATGAGGAATGAATGGGTATTGGGGAGTTGTATCAGGAGTCAGAACCAGCAGTACAGGGAAGGGAAAGGGACAGGCACAGTGACAGTTACACATAACTATAAACCCAGTGAGAATGAGGAATGAATGGATATTGGGGAGTTGTATCAGGAGTCAGAACCAGCAGTGCAGAGAAGGGAAAGGGACAGACACAGTGACAGTTACACATAACTATAAACCCAATGGGAATGCCATTTCTTACATTAATAATTCACATTAAATGAATATTTACATTGCATGTTCTCCAGATGCTGCCAAACTACAAGTCCCAGAACTCCGGAAGTTGGAGTGTGAGTTTCAGTACAAAAATACCTGCAGATAAACAGGTTGAGATGAAACTCTTACCTTCTCCTGATTCTCCTTATTCTGGTAGCACAGGTTGCCGATAAGACGGATGAGGTGAGCCTTAAACCCCACGGCGGCGTGGGTCAGATCCTGCCCCATGGACATGGTGTGAGCGGCCGTGAAGACATTCATGCTCTGTTTGCCCGCTAGATGCGTCAGGCGCAGGATATCTGCAGAGGACACTGGCATTCAGATCCCTTTCCTAGTTAAACTTAGGGGGCTGTTCCTGCTGAATTGTGCTTAGTACAGGGGAATCCCTATGTGCCATAGTTTTATGGTATCTCTCTGTACAGGCTATGAGCAAACTTAGGGGGCTGTTCCTGCTGAATTGTGCTTAGTACAGGGGAATCCCTATGTGCCATAGTTTTATGGTATCTCTCTGTACAGGCTATGAGCAAACTTAGGGGGCTGTTCCTGCTGAATTGTGCTTAGTACAGGGGAATCCCTATGTGCCATAGTTTTATGGCATCTCTCTGTACAGGCTATGGGCAAACTTAGGGGGCTGTTCCTGCTGAATTGTGCTTAGTACAGGGGAATCCCTATGTGCCATAGTTTTATGGTATCTCTCTGTACAGGCTATGGGCAAACTTAGGGGGCTGTTCCTGCTGAATTGTGCTTAGTACAGGGGAATCCCTATGTGCCATAGTTTTATGGTATCTCTCTGTACAGGCTATGGGCAAACTTAGGGGGCTGTTCCTGCTGAATTGTGCTTAGTACAGGGGAATCCCTATGTGCCATAGTTTTATGGTATCTCTCTGTACAGGCTATGGGCAAACTTAGGGGGCTGTTCCTGCTGAATTGTGCTTAGTACAGGGGAATCCCTATGTGCCATAGTTTTATGGTATCTCTCTGTACAGGCTATGAGAAGACTTAGGAGGCTGTTCCTGCTGAATTGTGCTTAGTACAGGGGAACCCCTATGTGCCATAATTTTATAGTATTTCTCTGTACAGGCTATGAGCAAACATAGGGGTCTGTTCCTGCTGAATTGTGCTTAGTACAGGGGAATCCCTATGTGCCATAGTTTTTTGGTATCTATCTGTACAGGCTATGGGCAAACTTAGGGGGCTGTTCCTGCTGAATTGTGATTAGTACAGGGGAATCCCTATGTGCCATAGTTTTATTGTATCTCTCTGTAAAGGCTATGGGCAAACTTAGGGGGCTGTTCCTGCTGAATTGTGCTTAGTACAGGGGAATCCCTATGTGCCATAGTTTTATTGTATCTCTCTGTAAAGGCTATGGGCAAACTTAGGGGGCTATTCCTGCTGAATTGTGCTTAGTACAGGGGAATCCCTATGTGCCATAGTTTTATTGTATCTCTCTGTACAGGCTATGGGCAAACTTAGGGGGCTGTTCCTGCTGAATTGTGCTTAGTACAGGGGAATCCCTATGTGCCATAGTTTTATGGTATCTCTCTGTACAGGCTATGAGCAAACTTAGGGGGCTGTTCCCGCTGAATTGTGCTTAGTACAGGGGAATCCCTATGTGCCATAGTTTTATGGTATCTCTCTGTAGAGGCTATGAGCAAACTTAGGGGGCTGTTCCTGCTGAATTGTGCTTAGTACAGGGGAATCCCTATGTGCCATAGTTTTATGGTATCTCTCTGTACAGGCTATGGGCAAACTTAGGGGGCTGTTCCTGCTGAATTGAGCTTAGAGTCTTGCTATTGCTATGTCTATTGAATAAACCCTACAGGCAAGTTTACCCATTCAGTAGGCCATTCCTGCACTTGAAGTTATTAAAAAAAAATCTAACACTATTTTAGGGCTACAAAAAATGTATAAGTGAGAACAAAGCTGACAACAGAAGCTGAGCCAGTAACAAATTAACACAGGGGAGATTCACAACCTGGAGCCCCCTTGTGGTGGCCCCTGCAAAGCCACCCCCAAATGCTTAACCTTTCCTATGCTTGAGGGGGTCCAGGGGGGCCGCATTGCTACTGCAGAGTGCACAATTGTGCTCTTTGCACTAGAAAAGCCACTTTTTTGTTTTAAAAAACAGAAATTTGTCTCGTAAAGTTACCAGGAGGGGCTTTTTCCTGCCCTCCGTAACTTTGGGGCCCTCCGGCCTGAATCATATTTTCTCAACTCACTACAGGGAAGTGAACATGCATTGGATAAACCTGGCCGTTCCCAAAGCCCTATGGTCGACCATAAACAGTGAGAAGTGAAGGGGAAGTTCACCTCTAAATTAAGTTTTAATATGTTGTACAGTAGACATTGATATTCTGAGACATTTTGCAATTGGTCTTCATTTTTTATTATTTATGGTTTTTCAGTTATTTAGCTTTTGTTTAGCAGCTCTCCATTTGGTATTTTAACAGCTATCTGGTTGCTTGGGTCTTTTTTAACCCTAGCAACCAGGGAGAGGTTTGAAAGAGAGAGGTGTATGAATAGGGGAGGGGCTGAATAGAAAGATAAGGAATAAAAAGTAACAATAACAATAAAACTGGAGCCTCACAGAGCAATAGGGTTTGGCTGCCGGGGTCAGTGACCCCCATTTGAAAGCTGCAAAGAGAAAGGCAAATCATTCCAAAACTATAAATAATAAATCATGAAGACCAATTGCAAAGTTGCTAATGTCAAGGTGAACCTCCCCTTAAGGGACAGGAACTCACTGAACTTAAAAATAAAAACCCCAACAGAATTGTATCAGCCTCTAAAATTAAAAAAAAAAAAAATGAACTGTGGGTTGAGGCAAATGCACGCTTACCGACTGCCGCCTCGAGCAGGCCGGGGCAGGTCTGCAGACAGGAAAGGTGCTCATTCTTGGAAGTCACTTCACACAGAATATCCAGGAGTCTGGTTACAACTATGGGCTCCTGTAAATAACAGTGAGAAGGATCAGGAATGCAAAGACATCACTGCTTTAAAGGGGATATAAACCCAAAAGTACATTTTTGTCCTAATGACAGAAATTTCAGCAATATACCTCCTCATATTCCTCATTCTCACTGGGTTTATAGTTATGTGTAACTGTCACTGTGTCTGTCCCTTTCCCTTCCCTGCACTGCTGGTTCTGACTCCTGATACAACTCCCCAATACCCATTCATTCCTCATTCTCACTGGGTTTATAGTTATGTGTAACTGTCACTGTGTCTGTCCCTTTCCCTTCCCTGCACTGCTGGTTCTGACTCCTGATACAACTCCCCAATATCCATTCATCCCTCATTCTCACTGGGTTTATAGTTATGTGTAACTGTCACTGTGTCTGTCCCTTTCCCTTCTCTGCACTGCTGGTTCTGACTCCTGATACAACTCCCCAATATCCATTCATTCCTCATTCTCACTGGGTTTATAGTTATGTGTAACTGTCACTGTGTCTGTCCCTTTCCCTTCCCTGCACTGCTGGTTCTGACTCCTGATACAACTCCCCAATATCCATTCATCCCTCATTCTCACTGGGTTTATAGTTATGTGTAACTGTCACTGTGTCTGTCCCTTTCCCTTCCCTGCACTGCTGGTTCTGACTCCTGATACAACTCCCCAATATCCATTCATTCCTCATTCTCACTGGGTTTATAGTTATGTGTAACTGTCACTGTGTCTGTCCCTTTCCCTTCTCTGCACTGCTGGTTCTGACTCCTGATACAACTCCCCAATATCCATTCATTCCTCATTCTCACTGGGTTTATAGTTATGTGTAACTGTCACTGTGTCTGTCCCTTTCCCTTCTCTGCACTGCTGGTTCTGACTCCTGATACAACTCCCCAATATCCATTCATTCCTCATTCTCACTGGGTTTATAGTTATGTGTAACTGTCACTGTGTCTGTCCCTTTCCCTTCTCTGCACTGCTGGTTCTGACTCCTGATACAACTCCCCAATACCCATTCATCCCTCATTCTCACTGGGTTTATAATTATGTGTAACTGTCACTGTGTCTGTCCCTTTCCCTTCCCTGCACTGCTGGTTCTGACTCCTGATACAACTCCCCAATATCCATTCATCCCTCATTCTCACTGGGTTTATAGTTATGTGTAACTGTCACTGTGTCTGTCCCTTTCCCTTCCCTGCACTGCTGGTTCTGACTCCTGATACAACTCCCCAATATCCATTCATTCCTCATTCTCACTGGGTTTATAGTTATGTGTAACTGTCACTGTGTCTGTCCCTTTCCCTTCTCTGCACTGCTGGTTCTGACTCCTGATACAACTCCCCAATATCCATTCATCCCTCATTCTCACTGGGTTTATAGTTATGTGTAACTGTCACTGTCCCTGTCCCTTTCCCTTCCCTGCACTGCTGGTTCTGACTCCTGATACAACTCCCCAATACCCATTCATCCCTCATTCTCACTGGGTTTATAGTTATGTGTAACTGTCACTGTGTCTGTCCCTTTCCCTTCCCTGCACTGCTGGTTCTGACTCCTGATACAACTCCCCAATACCCATTCATCCCTCATTCTCACTGGGTTTATAATTATGTGTAACTGTCGCTGCTATTCTGTCTGGCTGTTTATATTAGGGATGCGCCGAATCCAGGATTTGGTTCGGGTTTCAGCAGGATTTGGATTTGGCTGAATCGAATCCATAAAGGGGCGCTTCAACTTTATGTTAACTTTTAGTATGTTATAGAATGATAGAATGGCAAATTCTAAGCAACCTTGCAATTATTTTTTATAGTTTGTAACTATTTGCCTTTTTCTTCTCTTTCCAGCTTTCAAATGGGGGTCACTGACCCCGGCAGCCAAACCCTATTGCTCTGTGAGGCTCCAGTTTTATTGTTATTGTTACTTTTAATTCCTTATCTTTCTATTCAGCCCCTCCCCTATTCATATTCCTGTCTCTCATCCAACCCACTCCCTGGTTGCTAAGGTAACTTGGACGTTAGCAACCAAAACCTATTGCTCTGTGAGGCTCCAGTTTTATTGTTATTGTTACTTTTTATTCCTTATCTTTCTATTCAGTCCCTCTACTATTCATATTCCCACTTCTCGTTCAAACCACTGCCTGGTTGCTAGGGTAAATAAGACCCTAGCAACCAGATAGCTGCCAAAATACCAAATGGAGATGCCGAACAAAATGCTTAATAACTGAAAAAAAAAAAAAAAATGAAGGACAACTGCAAATTGTCTCAGAATATCAATGGCTACATCATATTAAAAAGTGAAAAATCCCTTTTAAAATCATGTGACTTTTTGTTAAATAAAGAAGTAGGATTTGGATTCGGTTCAGTATTCGGCCAAATCTTTCACAAAGGATTCAGGGTTTGGCCGGCTCCTAAAATTGTGGATTCAGTGCATCTCTAGTTGATATTGTCTGTCCTGGTGGTTGCGACTTTGACACGATGTAGCAGACACCAGTTTAGTAACAACAAGCAAACCCAATTCACTGGAGGGTCGTAATGCAAAGGGAAATACTGTGGGATTCTCACCTCTTCGTCGCAGGCAGAGGGGGATGTCAGTTTTAATATAGTTTTGCACTGGGTTTGGAAGCAGTCGGACAGGAATGCCGCTATCGCCTGTAACGCCTCCGACTCCTCGGCAGAAAGTGGCTCTTTTTGACTTATTTTGCCCAAAATGAGCTCCAACAGTGTAACCCTGCAGAGCAAGCACAGCTGTATCAATTAAAGGGTAACCGTTCCACGTACTATAGACAGAAAGAATAATGAGCTGGGTGCACATTGGGGACTCATGGTGCCGGTGTTACCTTTCCGGACTGCTCTGGCTGAGATACACGGCTTTCACCAGGTCTGGGCACAGGAGGAAATGGTCCATGACAATCAGGTACCTGGAAGAAAAGGTGTTGAAATGAACGCAGTGTAACCTCCGGAGAGCCCTCAGTCTGCACTTAGCGACAACGTCTGGCATTCCTCTGTAGCGCACAAATGGGCCCCGGTGCCTCAGCAAATCAAACAGCAATCACTCAGTGCATAAATAACCACACTCATCTCTCAAGATAGTAACTCAAACTGAACTAATAACAATTACTATTCACTCCCAAACACACCAGTAATGGAATTACATTGAATAAACTTCCCCCATTTGGTCTGAATACTTCCTGGTTACCTCACAGAACACTTCCTCTCACGCTCTCGCTTGCTTGAAGTACTTCCTGGTTACCTCACAGTATACTGCAGGGGTGGGCAGACCTTTTTCATCGGCTATCGACCGATGACGGGGGATGCGGAAGTGCGGTGTGAATGCTTTCGTACGCATTCACGCCGCACTTCCGCAGCCCCGGCTTCATCGCGGTCCACCAGCAATCTACGGGGGATCGACAGGTGGACCGTGATAGATGTCTTGGCCACCCCTGGTATACTACTTATCACACTCTCATTTGATTGAAGTGCTTCCTGGTTACCTCACAGTATACTTCCTCTCACTCTCTCATTTAGGGCTCTGGCACACGGGGAGATAAGTCGCCCGCGACAAATCTCCCTTGTCACGGGCGACTAATCTCCCCGAACTACCATCCCACCGGCGAACATGTAAGTCGCCGGTGGGATGGTACACGCTGTGCAGGCGATTTCGGCAAATCGCCGAAGTTGCCCCGCGAGGCCGAGATCGCACCGCCGCGTCTGCCATCCCACCGGCGTCTTACATTTTCGCCGGTGGGATAGCAGGTGATGGCAACTCGGGGAGATTTGTCGCCCGCGAACAGGGAGTTTTGTCGCAGGTGACTAATCTCCCCGTGTGCCAGAGCCCTTAATGTAAACACTTCCTGGTTACCTCACAGTATACTTCCTCTCAAGCTCTCAATTGCTTGAAGTACTTCCTGTTTACCTTATAATACACTTCCTCTCACTCTCTCATTTAATGTAAATACTTCCTGGTTACCTCACAGTATACTTCCTCTCACACTCTTATTTGCTAAGGGCTCCACAGTACACTTCCTTTCACTCTCTCATTTAATGTAAACACTTCCTGGTTACCTCACAGTATACTTCCTCTCAAGCTCTCAATTGCTTGAAGTACTTCCTGTTTACCTTATAGTACACTTCCTCTCACTCTCTCATTTAATGTAAACACTTCCTGGTTACCTCACAGTATACTTCCTCTCAAGCTCTCAATTGCTTGAAGTACTTCCTGGTTACCTTATAATACACTTCCTCTCACTCTCTCATTTAATGTAAATACTTCCTGGTTACCTCACAGTATACTTCCTCTCAAGTGCTCAATTGCTTGAAGTACTTCCTGGTTACCTTATAGAACACTTCCACTCACTCTCCCATTTGCTATAAGCATATTATGGGTTGCCACCTTTTTTTTTTTTTTTAACTAATTATTATACCGCCTTTATCTTAGGGGAGCAGACACCTGGGGTGAGGAAATGGGTGGTGTTGGGGGAAATGGGCTGAATACAGGCAGGTTTGGCCTTATAAGGGCTAAACTGTCAGAGGAAGGGAGGACAAGGGAAGGGAGGAATTCGTAGAGTATAACAAATTTATAATATAATGTAATGGTATAATATAGAGTAAATTTGTAATTTCGGACCCGACCCTAGATGGTGATTTACTGGCTGGACCCAACAAATATTGGCTGAGTGGTAACCTTACTCTCATTTGCTGGAAGTACTTCCTGTTTACTCATAATACACTTCCCCTCACTCTCTTATTTGCTGTAAATACTTCCTGGTTACCTTACAGTACACCTTTCATCAGTCTCTTATTGGCTGTACATACTTCCTGGTTACCTCACAGTACACCTTTCCTCAGACTCTCATTGGCTGTACATACTTCCTGGTTACCTCACAGTACACCTTTCCTCAGACTCTCATTTGCTGTACATAATTCCTGGTTACCTCACAGTACACCTTTCCTCAGACTCTCATTTGCTGTATATACTTCCTGGTTACCTCACAGTACACCTTTCCTCAGACTCTCATTTGCTGTATATACTTCCTGGTTACCTCACAGTACACCTTTCCTCAGACTCTCATTTGCTGTAAATACTTCCTGGTTACCTCACAGTACACCTTTCCTCAGACTCTCATTTGCTGTATATACTTCCTGGTTACCTCACAGTACACCTTTCCTCAGACTCTCATTTGCTGTATATACTTCCTGGTTACCTCACAGTACACCTTTCATCAGTCTCTCATTGGCTGTATATACTTCCTGGTTACCTCACAGTACACCTTTCCTCAGACTCTCATTTGCTGTATATACTTCCTGGTTACCTCACAGTACACCTTTCCTCAGTCTCTCATTTGCTGTATATACTTCCTGGTTACCTCACAGTACACCTTCCCTCAGTCTCTCATTGGCTGTATATACTTCCTGGTTACCTCACAGTACACCTTCCCTCAGTCTCTCATTGGCTGTATATACTTCCTGGTTACCTCACAGTACACCTTTCATCAGTCTCTCATTGGCTGTACATACTTCCTGGTTACCTCACAGTACACCTTCCCTCAGTCTCTCATTTGC
This sequence comes from Xenopus tropicalis, assembly GCF_000004195.4. Classification (NCBI taxonomy): domain Eukaryota; kingdom Metazoa; phylum Chordata; class Amphibia; order Anura; family Pipidae; genus Xenopus; species Xenopus tropicalis. The sequence continues at coordinate 3,382,211 of NC_030679.2, read as the reverse complement.
TGTACATACTTCCTGGTTACCTCACAGTACACCTTTCCTCAGACTCTCATTTGCTGTATATACTTCCTGGTTACCTCACAGTACACCTTTCCTCAGTCTCTCATTTGCTGTATATACTTCCTGGTTACCTCACAGTACACCTTTCCTCAGACTCTCATTTGCTGTATATACTTCCTGGTTACCTCACAGTACACCTTTCCTCAGACTCTCATTTGCTGTATATACTTCCTGGTTACCTCACAGTACACCTTTCCTCAGACTCTCATTTGCTGTATATACTTCCTGGTTACCTCACAGTACACCTTTCCTCAGTCTCTCATTTGCTGTAAATACTTCCTGGTTACCTCACAGTACACCTTTCCTCAGTCTCTCATTTGCTGTAAATACTTCCTGGTTACCTCACAGTACACCTTTCCTCAGTCTCTCATTTGCTGTAAATACTTCCTGGGTACCTCATAGTATACTTCCTCCCACTCTCTTTTAATGTAAGTGCTTCCTGGTTACCCCACAATGTACTTTGTCCTCACTTTCTCATTTGCTGTGAGTGCTTCCTGGTTACCTCACAGGCAGACCAGCAATCTTTGGGGGCTGCTGGCAGGTAAATATACTTAACTGAGAATGGATTCTGACCCTGTGACATGTTTTCAAACTATATCTTTTGCCCTACTTGGATAACCAACTTTTTAGCAACAGGTCTAGAAAAAATATAAATAATTCCAATGAGTTCATTGCACATGAACCAATGCTACGGCCTACATCATACTATAAAGCCATTTTAAAGCTGACTGCCCAGGCAAAATTCCCCATTCTACACCTTCACTCAGTATCTGGGTTCAGTGCAATTATCCAGCTCCGTCCGTAAATGATTCCATCAAGAATGAAACACAAACTCAGAGGGGGGTCCGGGCCTCGATCAAAAGAGACATAAGAAAAGAGAGATTACGGGGAATTACGGTCTCCAGTTTATCTGCCATTGAGTAACTGATTTCCAGGCTCAGATCCAGTCTGGGACAATTAAACTATTGTACGATTCTAAATTAACGTGGCCAAGGAAGGCCCCAAGTAGCCACATGTGCCCTGGGGTCCCCTCCCGGTGCAGAGGAATGGCCTCTGGGCTTAGCTGATAGACCAAAGCAAATTGTTTTGATCACCGAAAAAGCTTTGCCCTCTTCACGTTTTCTCCTTTGTTGTGAGAGAGGGGGGTTTTGATAGGACAGGTTATTCACTCGGGGAACGCTGTTTATGGGTTTAATTCCCCTGCTTGTTCTCTGCGGAGGAATTTCAGGTTCAGAATAGAGAAAGGCGGGTTTGTTAATGGGAGGTTAAGATGAATTCTGAAAGCGGTTACCCACCACCAACAATGTAAACAAAACTATCATTTATATTCCCTGCATATACCTCAAAGGAACATCACTCGGCTTCTAAGCCTTTTCTCTGTTTTATTTTCCCTTGAGAAGCAAAGAAAACTCAGTGTGGACACGGCTGGCCATATCTAAAGGAACAGATATTTACATTTGGATGACCTTCCCACCCAAACAAACAGTGTCTTCAGCCTTTGGTCACCCGAGATACTACTGGCTGCAATGCCTCCTCCATGTAGCATCTGCTGTAACCCCAACCCCACTCCAGTAATGTAACCATTCCAAACACTGCAACCTAAATTATCCAATCATATCCACACAGATCTGCCGAAATGTTCTCTGCTCTTTGTGCATTCCAAAACTGTAACCAACTACTACATTTTAGAACCATACAGGCAGCAGAAACTTCTGTCCATCCAGACAAACAGCTGGACAAGGCACATCCCTCCTGAGCTATGGAAAGACTTTTGACAGTCTACCTAGTCTAAAAGTAAACCCCACTCTCAACATTCTTTAACCACTCGTCCCAGTGTACCCGAACCTCAACCTTCTTTTAACCACTCATCCCAGTGTACCCAAATCTCAACATTCTTTAACCACTCGTCCCAGTGTACCCGAACCTCAACCTTCTTTTAACCACTCATCCCAGTGAGCCCCACTCTCAACCTTCTTTAACCACTCATCCAAGTGCAACCCACTCATCCCAGTGTAATCCACTCTCAACCTTCTTTAACCACTCATCCCAGTGTAGCTTTACCTTCTTTAACCACTCATCCCAGTGTACCCAAATCTCAACCTTCTTTAACCACTCATTCCAGTGTAGCTTAACCTTCTTTAACTCGTCCCAGTGTACCCCACCCTCAAACTTCTTTAACCACCCATCCCAGTGTACCCCACCCTCAATCTTCTTTAACCACTTGTCCCAGTGTAACCCACCCTCAATCTTCTTTAATCACTCGTCCCAGTGTACCCCACCCTCAATCTTCTTTAACCACTCGTCCCAGTGTACCCCACCCTCAATCTTCTTTAACCACTCATCCCAGTGTACCCCACCCTTAATCTTCTTTAACCACTCATCCCAGTGTACCCTAATCTCAACCTTCTTTAACCACTTGTCCCATTGAACCCCACTCTCAACCTTCTTTAACCACTCATACCAGTGTAACCCACTTTTAACCTTCTTTAACCACTCATCCCAGAGTAACCCATTTTTAACCTTCTTTAACCACTCATTCCAGTGTAGCTCAACCTTCTTTAACCACTCATCCCAGTGCAACCCACTCGTCCCAGTGAACCCCACTCTCAACCTTCTTTACCCACTCATCCCAGTGTAACCCACTTTCAACCTTTCTTAACCAACGTATCGCACAATTTTTATAGTGAACACCCAAGAACTCTACTAATCCATCTGTACTGGAAGTGAAATCAATACCCCAAAACTCAAAATATTACAAGCAACTGAATGTATTGATGACTTACATCCACTCTGCATCTGGGTATTTACTGTACGCAGTGACAACACTAAGCGCAACGTCGAGCTTTGAGGGATCTTGTAGGGTGGATACCTTTTCACGGTTGATGCACGTAAATAAAACCATCGAACTGTAGGTTACAACCTTCTCATCATCGTGCACTAGGCAGCTCCTGGGGCACAGCAAAAAGATGAGTGAGATTCAAATGGAATTCGATATATTGTTCATTGCATCAACAATGTAGTACAACCGTGCAATGGATTCGATTAAAGGGGACCTGTCACCCAGACATCAAAAGCTGTATAATAAAAGTCCTTTTCAAATTAAACATGAAACCCAAATCCTTTAACAGCTGTCAATCATATATTGCCTTCCCCGCTTCTATGGCAAAGAGGTGGGCAGACAATTACTTTCACTTTCCATTCAGCACTTACATTTCCCCCTTCCTCCTCACCATCTAATTATGTATCCTGTGCATGCACATGTACATCAGGGGACCTATTAGGGACATGTTGGCCAATCATGACTTACAAGAAGAGATCTGGAAATGCACAAGCCCAAACAGCATTCTGGGAATCCCGGTTTCCGGCTGCAGTGTTGCCGAGGAATTGCAAGCCACAACGAAAAGCTGAAAATACAACAATATAAACATCATTTTTACATTTGTAGGAACATATAACTCGAGGCTAATACAAAGAAATGCTAAAAAATAAAATTCTATAAAACTTTAGTCATTTGAAACTACTGCCGGAAATTGCATAAAATACAGTAAATGCAATAAATAAATAACTAATTTAAAGATGCTAGCTGAAATTGCATGAAAATATTAAAAATAAAACAGGCCAGTTATTGGTTGGGTAGGCCCACTGGTGGGCAGATAAGCTAAAGGACCCGAATCGTCAGCTGCAATCTGCCTGTGTAAGGCCGCCTTTAGAGATAATAAGTTGCAGTACCTCTTCTTGCCACTTTCAGCCAATAGCTGATATTCACTATAGGGTTGCAATACAACAGCACCAAAGCCTAATCTGGGCTGCAAATATGAGATTGGCATGTGACTTGTCTCCTAAAAAGGGCAGAGCAAACAGAACCAGGGTCGGACTGGGCCAGAGGGGCACGGGAATAATACCCAGTGGGTCCTGCCAGCCCAGACCTAATACCCACTGAAGCACGTGGGCTGGAGATCTCCCTCCCCAACACGATGAAATAAGTTTGATTTACGTACGCTTGGGGGAAGGGTCAGGAGGGGCCCCTGTAGGGTGCTGTGGGGGCCATGGCAAGGGCCCCTGAGGCAGATGCCCTAATGGGCCCTTGTCCCCCCCCCCCCCCATCAACCATGACTCTTACGTGGGGCTTCGCTAAGGCGGTGCCACCCAATAAATAGTCAAGGACAAACCAGAAAACGACCTCATCGCAGCCATAAATAAAAATTACCCACAAACACCGGTTCCGCATACCGAAAAGTCATTTTAGCGAACGATTCCGAGGCCACAGGAAGAGATTTATTTTAATAGAAAAATAATAGAAAGGAAACGGGGTGTGTGGTCGCCCAGACTAATTTTATCTCGCTGGTGAACCGCTTCACAAATTATACGTGTCATTATGTCCCTCCCGGTGCCTGTGCAAATACTGCGCTCTCTGTAAGTCCTTCCATTAGCAGCAAATAATGCGCAGTAGCGCGTCCAGCAATGCAACACCCAGCGCTGCGCCCGCATTCTTCTACTGCTTCCTACACACACGGAATAGAACCAGGGGTTGTGTTTGTTATGGGCTAAGGGGGCCCAGCCTGAAGGGCAGTTAGGGGGGGATTTGGGGTGAGTGCTTATTTGTGCCCTGGGTACCCCTGGAACTATAGCGGGGTGACTGTTACCCCAATGTTTCTATATATCTGTAACCTTGTTATGGGCTAAGGGGGCCCAGCCTGAAGGCCAGTTAGGGGGGGATTTGGGGTGAGTGCTTATTTGTGCCCTGGGTACCCCTGGAACTATAGCGGGGTGACTGTTACCCCAATGTTTCTATATATCTGTAACCTTGTTATGGGCTAAGGGGCCCAGCCTGAAGGCCAGTTAGGGGGGGATTTGGGGTGAGTGCTTATTTGTGCCCTGGGTACCCCTGGAACTATAGCGGGGTGACTGTTACCCCAATGTTTCTATATATCTGTAACCTTGTTATGGGCTAAGGGGGCCCAGCCTGAAGGCCAGTTAGGGGGGGGATTTGGGGTGAGTGCTTATTTGTGCCCTGGGTACCCCTGGAACTATAGCGGGGTGACTGTAACCCCAATGTTTCTATATATCTGTAACCTTGTTATGGGCTAAGGGGGGCCAGCCTGAAGGCCAGTTAGGGGGGGGATTTGGGGTGAGTGCTTATTTGTGCCCTGGGTACCCCTGGAACTATAGCGGGGTGACTGTTACCCCAATGTTTCTATATATCTGTAACCTTGTTATGGGCTAAGGGGGCCCAGCCTGAAGGCCAGTTAGGGGGGGATTTGGGGTGAGTGCTTATTTGTGCCCTGGGTACCCCTGGAACTATAGCGGGGTGACTGTTACCCCAATGTTTCTATATATCTGTAACCTTGTTATGGGCTAAGGGGGCCCAGCCTGAAGGCCAGTTAGGGGGGGATTTGGGGTGAGTGCTTATTTGTGCCCTGGGTACCCCTGGAACTATAGCGGGGTGACTGTTACCCCAATGTTTCTATATATCTGTAACCTTGTTATGGGCTAAGGGGGCCCAGCCTGAAGGCCAGTTAGGGGGGGATTTGGGGTGAGTGCTTATTTGTGCCCTGGGTACCCCTGGAACTATAGCGGGGTGACTGTTACCCCAATGTTTCTATATATCTGTAACCTTGTTATGGGCTAAGGGGGCCCAGCCTGAAGGCCAGTTAGGGGGGATTTGGGGTGAGTGCTTATTTGTGCCCTGGGTACCCCTGGAACTATAGCGGGGTGACTGTTACCCCAATGTTTCTATATATCTGTAACCTTGTTATGGGCTAAGGGGCCCAGCCTGAAGGCCAGTTAGGGGGGGATTTGGGGTGAGTGCTTATTTGTGCCCTGGGTACCCCTGGAACTATAGCGGGGTGACTGTTACCCCAATGTTTCTATATACATCAGTAACCTTGTTACAAGATATAAGTATTAGGAGAACTGTAACTGCCCTAACGCAGGGGAACATGAATATGACATAACAATTACTCAGAAACCCAGTACCAATCGCTCACGCTGCGGCCCACCCACAGAGAGCGCGAGTGGTGTGGAACGGTAGCACAAACCCTGCAGCTCAGGGGATTTAGCAAGCTTGGGGAAAGTTTAGTATCCAAGCAAAGCAAACTGGAACAGAACTACAAATTTAAATAATGCTAAGCCGTTTCCACATCATTTAATTCTAGGCTATAGCTAAACCAGCAAAAATGCTTCAAAAGGTTAACGTTCAAGTGCTGTATTTCCAGAGCTGTTTCTATATGGCAAACTGAACCCCTTTCTGTATTTTATAAGGATATTAGAGTCCCACGACTGTCTAAAGGGAACTCTGAGTATCACTCATGTATTATAAGGGATAATGTACCCCCTACTGTAAATGATAAGGATATTAGCAGTCACTGAGGGGTTCTGTGCCCCCCATATAAAGGCACAAGGCTGCAGGCTGAGTTATACAGGGAACTCTGAGTATCACTCATGTATTATAAGGGATAATGTACCCCCTACTGTAAATGATAAGGATATTAGCAGTCACTGAGGGGTTCTGTGCCCCCCATATAAAGGCACAAGGCTGCAGGCTGAGTTATACAGGGAACTCTGAGTATCACTCATGTATTATAAGGGATAATGTACCCCCTACTGTAAATGATAAGGATATTAGCAGTCACTGAGGGGTTCTGTGCCCCCCATATAAAGGCACAAGGCTGCAGGCTGAGTTATACAGGGAACTCTGAGTATCACTCATGTATTATAAGGGATAATGTACCCCCTACTGTAAATGATAAGGGTATTAGCAGTCACTGAAGGGTCTGTGACCATTTGCCATTTTTGACATATTTAGCATTTTGTTCAGCAGCCATGTGGTTGCAAAGGTCTTATTTACCCTAGCAACCAGGCAGTGGTTAGGATGAGAGACTGGAATATGAATAGGGGAGGGGCTGAATAGAAAGATAAGGAATAAAAAGTAACAGTAACAATAAAACTGGAGCCTCACAGAGCAATAGGGTTTGGCTGCCGGGGTCAGTGACCCCCATTTTGAAAGCTGGAAAGAGTCTGCTGGAATAGGCCATTCTATAAGATACTAAAAGTTAATCTGAAGGTGAACCGCCCCTTTAAGTGCAAACAAATGGAGAGCGTCCATCCCAGGCTACTTTAAAATAAATGGAAAAGAAAAGCGAGACAGTAGGAAAATCTCAGGGAACCCCAAACACCCACGGGCTCTGTCACTTAGTAATTTAAAAAACCAAAATCAGGTTTTGGGAAAGTTTTGCTGATTCAGCAATGAGTTTGTATGGGGGGTGCAGGGAGACTGAATATGCAGAGTTGGCCACTCTCTGGGGGGGTAAGAAGGTGCTGTCCAAACCAATGCCCCCCACTGGCCCCCCTATACTCCTGCACCCCCAAACCTTGGGGATAATGATCTGTATCTCACACATATATTGTACATCAGTCAGGGACCCCACTGGCCCCCCTATACCCCTGCACCCCCAAACCTTGGGGATAATGATCTGTATCTCACACATATATTGTACATCAGCCAGGGACCCCACTGGCCCCCCTATACTCCTGCACCCCCAAACCTTGGGGATAATGATCTGTATCTCACACATATATTGTACATCAGTCAGGGACCCCACTGGCCCCCCTATACTCCTGCACCCCCAAACCTTGGGGATAATGATCTGTATCTCACACATATATTGTACATCAGTCAGGGACCCCACTGGCCCCCCTATACTCCTGCACCCCCAAACCTTGGGATAATGATCTGTATCTCACACATATATTGTACATCAGTCAGGGACCCCACTGGCCCCCTATACTCCTGCACCCCCAAACCTTGGGGATAATGATCTGTATCTCACACATATATTGTACATCAGTCAGGGACCCCACTGGCCCCCCTATACTCCTGCACCCCTAAACCTTGGGGATAATGATCTGTATCTCACACATATATTGTACATCAGTCAGGGACCCCCGCCCCCCTATACTCCTGCACCCCCAAACCTTGGGGATAATGATCTGTATCTCACACATATATTGTACATCAGTCAGGGACCCCACTGGCCCCCCTATACCCCTGCACCCCCAAACCTTGGGGATAATGATCTGTATCTCACACATATATTGTACATCAGTCAGGGACCCCACTGGCCCCCCTATACTCCTGCACCCCCAAACCTTGGGGATAATGATCTGTATCTCACACATATATTGATATTGTACATCAGTCAGGGACCCCACTGGCCCCCCTATACCCCTGCACCCCCAAACCTTGGGGATAATGATCTGTATCTCACACATATATTGTACATCAGTCAGGGACCCCACTGGCCCCCCTATACTCCTGCACCCCCAAACCTTGGGGATAATGATCTGTATCTCACACATATATTGATATTGTACATCAGTCAGGGACCCCACTGGCCCCCCTATACCCCTGCACCCCCAAACCTTGGGGATAATGATCTGTATCTCACACATATATTGTACATCAGTCAGGGACCCCACTGGCCCCCCTATACTCCTGCACCCCCAAACCTTGGGGATAATGATCTGTATCTCACACATATATTGATATTGTAAATCAGTCAGGGACCCCACTGGCCCCTCTATACTCCTGCACCCCAAAATTTATTTTTGAACAAATAATTGCATTTTTTTTTTTTGTTCTGATACCTACAGGGAGCTGCTATCTTGCTCCCTTTCCCATTGTTCTGCTGATTGGCTGCTGGGGATGAGTGGGGGGGGATATCACTCCAACTTGCAGCGCAGCAGTAAAGTGTGCCGGAGTCCAAGCTTTCAGAAGGAGCCAGCGCTACACATTAGAACTGCTTTCAGCTAACCTATTGTTTCTCCTACTCCCATGTAACTGGAGGAGTCTCAAGCCGGACTTGGATTTCTTACTATTGAGTGCTATTCTGATACCTACTGGGAGCTGCTATCTTGCTCCCTTCCCATTGTTCTGCTGATTGGCTGCTGGGGATGAGTGGGGGGGGATATCACTCCAACTTGCAGCGCAGCAGTAAAGTGTGCCAGAGTCCGAGCTTTCAGAAGGAGCCAGCGCTACACATTAGAACTGCTTTCAGCTAACCTATTGTTTCTCCTACTCCCATGTAACTGGAGGAGTCTCAAGCCGGACTTGGATTTCTTACTATTGAGTGCTATTCTGATACCTACTGGGAGCTGCTATCTTGCTCCCTTCCCATTGTTCTGCTGATCGGCTGCTGGGGGTGAGGGGGGGGGATATCAATCCAACTGATTTTTAGCCATTTTGTTGCATAGTAAATCTCAAAAAAAGTCACAACTTTTTTGTTTTTTGTGCTAAAAATCAGAAAACAAAATCAGACGGTTAGTCAATGGCACTAGAGCAGTGATCCCCAACCAGTGGCTCTGGGGCAACATGTTGCTAGCCAACCCCTTGGATGTTGCTCTCAGTGCCCCCAAACCAGGCAGTTATTTTTGAATTCCTGACTTGGGGGCAAGTTTAGGTTGAATAAAAACCCCCCTGTAAGCTGATAGGGTGCATAGAGGCTGCCTAATAGCCAATCGTAGTCCTTATTTGGCTCCTCCATGAACTTTTATGGTGCTTGTGTTGTCTTTTTACATTTGACTGTGTCTCACGAGTAAGAAAAGTTGGGGACCCCTGCACTAGATTGTGGACCCCCAACCTGCTGAACCCACAGGTAGTCTTCCTTTGCAAGCTGGACCTGCCCAAACCACTAGTCACATGAGTTTAGTGTTTACAACTAGGGAATCCAGAATTCGAATCCATGCCTCTGGCCGAACCGAATCGGAAGTCTTAAAATCGTGTGACGTTTTTGTCAGATAAACTTGGAAGTTGAACATTTTTCACCACTTTGCGCGGTTCTCTTTAACCCTTCGTTATCCTGATTGGCCAAGTCCGGGGTTCGATGGATCCTAAAATAGTGGAATTTAGTGATGGGCGAATCTGTCCTGTTTCACTTTGCCATAAAATTTGCGAAACGGCAAGAAAATTTGCGAAACACACTTTTTTTTTTTACGCGACCGCGCCCAATTTTGATGCGACCGAAACACATTTTTCCATGCTGATTTTTTACGGAAGTTTCGCAAAACAATACGCCGATGGCAAAATTCGCTGCGAATCCATGCCTGGTGAAAGAAATTCGCTCATCCCTAGTTGTATTTGACGCATCCCTATTTTCGACGAATCTTTTTTTTTCGTCTAAACTTTTCCCCAATGATCGGGTCCCTTTAATGAAAACACCCCGTTTCCTGGCGTTCGAGTCGAACAAGCACGTTGCAAACATGGTTTAAATCAATTATTTTTTTTTTTTCCCCTTCTTTGCTTTCTGGCTTGATTTTTTACCGACGCTGAAAAGAAAACCGTCCAAGAACGTTCCGTGCCAAAATCAACACCAATAATTCAAAACGAATAAACAATATTAAAAAAACATGGTCGAACGTATATTGAATTTTGATGATTATAATATATTTGTCACACTCCCATAATTATTTCCCGAAAGAAAGAAATATAAATACTATTCTGACAGCTTAATTACAGCTTTCCCTTTGCGAGCAGCAGCTCGGTCCTGGCCTCGTCTTCTCTTAGTCTTCAGATAAGAACGTATAAGTACTAAATAATGCAATAAAATTACGACAAAGAATCAGAATATTGAAAAGGGGATTTGCAAATTTCGGAGAAATTGTTTGATTTTGGCACGTCTATACATCCCAATAAAAAATCTGCCCAATAAATCACAGAAGGACGGGATGTCCTTAGCCGCCTGCCGTCGGTAATGCTGCGCTAAATGGGCTCAAATGGTTTGGGACCTGAGAAATTACTAGCTGCGGGTCCTGCCTTCTGATGTAGCGCCAGTCCATAATTGAACCAAGAGGAGTTTACTTGAAGTACACGAGAGGCCGAAAGCCGTAGTTGACCACAAGCTTTCCGAGAAAAAGTAATCGGGGTCACATTTTCGAAAAGGCGCTGCTGGCAGCTATTTGGTATCAACAGAAATTTCGTTAAAATTCCCTCGGTTTTCTTACCTGGATACGCACCGTGAAATCGCTAGTTCGGCTTTCAGAAACTCCTCAGACCAACCACTCTTGCCAAAGAAAGCTGAACGTCAAGCGCAGTCATTGAGCAACACGAGGGAGGCCCATATATCAACATTCTCATTTTCGTGGTTTTAGAAACCACGACTAAACTCATTTTCTACAATTGTCAGTCATTTATCAAAAAGTCCGAATTGAAAAAACATGAAGGAAAATGCAGGAAAAAAACAGAAAACCGCAATTTTTTCATTAGGGATGCTCCGAATCCAGGATTCCGTTTGGGATTCAGGCTTTTTCAGCAGGAATTTGGTTGAATTCATGCCTTTAGGTAAACCGAATACAAAAAATCACTTGCTCTTTGTGTGTGGACTTAGGGTTTGGCCACAAAGGACTTGGGGTTGATCCTAAAATAGTGGATTCAGGGCGTCCCTATTTTTCATATTGTTGGGGTTCGGCTGGATCCTAAAATAGTGGATTCTGGGCTTCCTTTTTTTCATATTGTCGCATGAATGACAGCGTCAGAACCCCCCCCCGACACCCTCTAAAATCATGAAGCAAAAAAAGATCTTCCAGTTGTAAAAGGGACATCTGCCATTGACTTCTACATGATCTCGACAGGTCTTAGATGTCGTATTGTTGATTTTGCTTTAGTTTGTCCCATCACAAATCGAAAAAAAAATCTAATTTTTCTTCCAAACTCGTATTTTTGGCACAAAAAATTACGAAACGTGGGGAAAAAAAATCAAGCACTAGAATCTAGAACCCAGAACCCATGGTCTCTATGAGGAACATTTACTGTGTGCGAGAGAAAAGAAGTGCACAATACGCAAAGTAATCGGGGTCACATTTTCATAGGCGCTGCTGGCAGCTATTTGGTATCAACAGAAATTTCCGTAAAATGACCTCGGTTTTCTTACCTGGATACGACAGTTTATCGCTCCGTGAAATCACTAGCTTGGCTTTCATAAACTCCTCAGACCAAGCACTCTTGCCAAAGAAAGCTGAACGTCAAGCGTGGTCATTGAGCAACACAGGGAAGGCCCATTTATCAGCATTCTCATTTTTGTGGTTTTAGAGGTTTTTGAAACCACGACTAAACTCATTTTCTACAATTGTCAGTCATTTATCAAAAAGTCCAAATTGAAAAAAAAAAAATGCAGGAAAAAACCCGAGAACCGCAACTTTTTCATTAAGGATGTTCCGAATCCAGGATTGGGCTTTTTCAGCAGGATCTGGTCGAATCCATGCTTTTGCCTTGCCTGAACTGAATACAAAAAATCACTTGCTCTTTGTGTGCGGACTTGGGGTTGATTCAGGGCATCCCTATTTTTCATATTGTCGAATGAAAGACAGCGTCAAAACCCCCCAAAACCCATGAAGCAAAGTAAGATCTTCCAGTTGTAAAAGGGACATTGACTTTTACATGATCTCGAGGTTTTAGAAAGCGTATTTTTGCTTTCGGTTTAGTTGCAGTATTCTCACTTCATAAATCACAAAAAAACTAAATTTTCCTTCCAAAATCGTATTTTTGGCACAAAAAATTACGAAACATGGGGAAAAAAATCAAGCACTAGAACCGCGGTTCTCAACCTGTGGGTCGGGACTCCTTTGGGGGTTGAACGACCCTTTCACAGGGGTCGCCTAAGACCATCGGAAAACACATATTTCCGATGGTTTTAGGAATAATTTTATGGTTGGGGGCCACCACAATATGAGGACATTCTCATTTTTGTGGTTTTGGAGGTTTTTGAAACCACGACTAAACTCATTTTCTACAATTGTCAGTCATTTATCAAAAAGTCATAATTGAAAAAACATGAAGGAAAATGCAAAAAAACCCCAAAACAGCAACTTTTTCATTAGGGATGCTCCGAATCCAGGATTCAGTTTGGGATTCGGGATATTTCAACAGGATTTGGTCGAATCCATGCCTTTGTCTGAACTGAATACAAAAAATCACTTGCTCTTTGTGCGCGGACTTGGGGTTCAGCCACAAAGGACTTGGGGTTGGCCTGGATCCTAAAATAGTGGATTTAGAGCATCCCTATTTTTTATATTGTCGCATGAATGAATCAAACACTAGAACCGCGGTTCTCAACCTGTGGGTCGGGACCCCTTTGGGGGTCGAACTACCCTTTCACAGGGGTCGCCTAAGACCATTGGAAAACACATATTTCCGATGGTTTTAAGAATAATTTTATGGTTGGGGGTCACCACAACATTAGGAACTATATTAAAGGGCCGCGGCATTAGGAAGGTTGAGAACCACTGAACTAGAATCTAGAACCCATGGTCTCTACAGGGAACATTTACTGTGCGCAAGATAAAAAAAGAAGTGCACAAGATGCAACTGATTGCCCACTCCAGTGATATACTAGCCTATAAAACCCACTTGAATGATATAATAGCCTATAAACCCACCAAGACAGTTGGAGGTTCAAACAATTCCACTAATCATGGGCTCCATGTGGCTATAGATACAACTGCAGTTGATGGGCCTGAAACTGATATCCTGAAGGCCAAATGACTTGGCCCACCACTCGGTGAGAAGACTAAGTATGGATAATGTCCCAAAATTGGTTATCATTATCAGTTGGATCACCATGAGCACTTTTAGAAGCGAACCATACCTCCAATGATCCTGAAGTGGAAATACCCTGGACTTTGCTTTATAAAGCACAAAATGCAATGTTGCATCAACATGTCCAGGTGGTTAGTCATCATGGGCTATCTATCTATCTATATAGAGAGAGAGACTTGTCAAAACTTAGAAGACACCTTTGTTACCATTAATGAAGAAGACCTGCGAGCGTTGTTGGTGGATTCTGAGCTTATATATTGTATATCTATCAGACCTAAGTAAAGTTTATGGGTCGAAACTCTAGTAATAAGAAGAACATGCACAATACAGTTCATTAACGGATCCCAGTAAATATGAGAGGGCTATTAAATGACACCATTCTTCTGAGCCAAACACAAATAAGACTGATTCACAGTCAGTGTGTGAAAGAGCAAGAAGGTCCATGGATTCCTTCGCTAATTAAAATCAGGAGCTTAAATAATTAGGTAACAAGAGTAAATCTGCTCGACAGATTTTTGGCAGCCTCTCCTACGTAAAGTTCCAGAAGGTTAATGGGAAGTCATTGTACTGCATTCAACTGGAATTTTAGAAGGCTTACAGAAAAGAATTGTTGATGTTCATCGATGCCACAAGATCATTTCTGTTACCCGTGGCTACAACTAGCCACTGCCGTACCACAACTGCAAAAAGCAAGAAGTAGTTGTCCTGCTGCCATCAAAAACGGCCCTGAAGCTACTAGAGAACTTCAGACTAGCACTGAAACATTGGGAGGTCACTCCAAGGAAGGGATTCCCAAAAAAGTGTTGGTGAGCCACACAAGCATTAAAAAAAAAAGTTACTTGGGGGTGCCAAACAAAGGCTGTGATTGGCTACTTGTGGCCTTCCAGCCTGAAGAAGCCTCTGCTTTCAAAATTAGATTCCAAACTAGAAATGTAACAATGGCCACCGATTTGAGGCCACTGGGATCAACTCCAAGGAACTCGTGACCCACTAGAGGGGGACCCATAAGAGTTACGGTTAGTCACTATCTGGAAACAACCTACCGCTGTTTTGGAAAGTTGCCCATATGCGTAGAGATACTGGCGTACAAATACAATTTTCTAACCTGCAAAGACGAACGGCGACCATGGTACGTTAATATTGGTCATAATCATGAACATCCACATCTATACACTTATCGAATCTCTACGAGTCTAAGGGCGGTGCTTTATCACCCATGCAAATTTGCTCGTAAGGCAAGGGGCACCATCTTAACAGCTGCCACTTGCTCTCCACCTTTAAAATTTAGTCTTCGTGGGTGATCGTCCCGTGTGGTCGAATTATAAGGAACAACCCAACCTCCGCACCATCAGGAACAGAGTGAATGGAAATGGCGTTTATGGAGAGAAGCTGCCACTTTCTAAAAAAAGGACATCGCTCCCGGCCGTCTGGTTCACCAAAGAGCATCTGAATGACCACAAAAATTTTCCAGTATTATGTCTTTGGACAGAACATTCCAAATGTTACATTTCGGCCGGAAAAATAAATATTTTTCTTTGGAATACCAAAACTTTCCCTGCCAAAAGTGAGAGGCCCATTCAAACTGTCAAACATGGTGGTTGTGGTCTTATGTATTTCTGTTGATTTACTGCACCAAGACTGGGACAGTTAATGACTATAGATAATTCCAGTTCAGCAAGAGTGGGCAGTGCTGTCCCGAAAAGAGTCATTCATCTAGACAAAGGTCTAAAGCAGTCAAGGAAACCTATCACTGGGCCTTTATCCACCTGTTGTCATTCAGATGGTCAATCTGTTTCAGTCTTATATCTGAGGACAACCTAAAAAAACGAGGATGCAAATAAATTATTATGGGAAGTTCAAGGACAACCTTGAAAAAATCCTTGAGGGACCACAATGATTCTCAAGGACGACATTTGGACACCCTGACCCAAGAGACAGAGGGGTGAAGAGACCCAACGTGTTGGGCAAGACAATGGAGGAAGAAGTTATGGTCTAGCCCAATGATCCCCAACCAGTGACTTGTGGGCAATCACCATCCCAGTGGGTGATGCTCCCAGCGGCAACTAAATTATTATGGGGTGTTCCAGGACAACCTTGAAAAACCTTGAGGGGCCATCTTGATTCTCAAGGATGATATTTGCACACCCTGACCCAAGAGAAAAAGGGGTGAAGAGATCCAACGTGTTGTAATCACAGAGGCAAGACAATGGAGGAAGAAGTTATGGTCTAGCCCAATGATCCCCAACCAGTGACTTGTGGGCAATCACCATCCCCATGGATGATGCTCCCAGCGGCAACTAAATTATTATGGGGAGTTTAAGAACAACCTTGAAAATCCTTCAGAGGCCACCTTGGTTCTCAATGACGACATTTGGACACCCTTATCCAAGAGAAAGAGGGGTGAAGAGACCCAACATGTTGTAACCATGGAGGCAAGACAATGGAGGAAGAGGTATGGTCTAGCCCATTGATCCCCAACCAGTGACTTGTGGGCAATCACCATCCCCTTGGATGTTCCTCCCAGTGGCGTCAAAGCAGGTGCTTATTTTTGAACTTTTGGCTTAGATGTTGTTCCCCAACTCTTTTTACATTTGAATGGGGCTCAGGGGTAAAAAAGGTTGGTCTTGCCCATTGATCCTCAACCAATGGCACCTAAACAACCTGATGATATGAGCGGCTCCTACATGAACTTTCCAGCAGGGGAATGACTGGTTATTATAGAGTCACATCAGCTGTTTGTATTGGGATCTATTTACTGAATGATATGAGCGGCTCCTACATGAACTTTCCAGCAGGGGAATGACTGGTTATTATAGAGTCACATCGGCTGTTTGTATTGGGATCTATTTACTGAATGATATGAGCGGCTCCTACATGAACTTTCCAGCAGGGGTATGACTGGTTATTATAGCGTCACATCGGCTGTTTGTATTGGGTTCTATTTACTGACTGATATTAGCGGCTCCTACATGAACTTTCCAGCAGGGGAATGACTGGTTATTATAGAGTCACATCAGCTGTTTGTATTGGGATCTATTTACTGACTGATATGAGCGGCTCCTACATGAACTTTCCAGCAGGGGTATGACTGGTTATTATAGCGTCACATCGGCTGTTTGTATTGGGATCTATTTACTGACTGATATGAGCGGCTCCTACATGAACTTTCCAGCAGGGGAATGACTGGTTATTATAGAGTCACATCAGCTGTTTGTATTGGGATCTATTTACTGACTGATATGAGCGGCTCCTACATGAACTTTCCAGCAGGGGAATGACTGGTTATTATAGAGTCACATCAGCTCTTTGTATTGGGATCTATTTACTGAATGATATGAGCGGCTCCTACATGAACTTTCCAGCAGGGGTATGACTGGTTATTATAGCGTCACATCGGCTGTTTGTATTGGGATCTATTTACTGACTGATATGAGCGGCTCCTACATGAACTTTCCAGCAGGGGAATGACTGGTTATTATAGAGTCACATCAGCTGTTTGTATTGGGATCTATTTACTGACTGATATGAGCGGCTCCTACATGAACTTTCCAGCAGGGGAATGACTGGTTATTATAGAGTCACATCAGCTCTTTGTATTGGGATCTATTTACTGAATGATATGAGCGGCTCCTACATGAACTTTCCAGCAGGGGAATGACTGGTTATTATAGAGTCACATCGGCTGTTTGTATTGGGATCTATTTACTGAATGATATGAGCGGCTCCTACATGAACTTTCCAGCAGGGGTATGACTGGTTATTATAGCGTCACATCGGCTGTTTGTATTGGGTTCTATTTACTGACTGATATTAGCGGCTCCTACATGAACTTTCCAGCAGGGGAATGACTGGTTATTATAGAGTCACATCAGCTGTTTGTATTGGGATCTATTTACTGACTGATATGAGCGGCTCCTACATGAACTTTCCAGCAGGGGTATGACTGGTTATTATAGCGTCACATCGGCTGTTTGTATTGGGATCTATTTACTGACTGATATGAGCGGCTCCTACATGAACTTTCCAGCAGGGGAATGACTGGTTATTATAGAGTCACATCAGCTGTTTGTATTGGGATCTATTTACTGACTGATATGAGCGGCTCCTACATGAACTTTCCAGCAGGGGAATGACTGGTTATTATAGAGTCACATCAGCTCTTTGTATTGGGATCTATTTACTGAATGATATGAGCGGCTCCTACATGAACTTTCCAGCAGGGGTATGACTGGTTATTATAGCGTCACATCGGCTGTTTGTATTGGGATCTATTTACTGACTGATATGAGCGGCTCCTACATGAACTTTCCAGCAGGGGAATGACTGGTTATTATAGAGTCACATCAGCTGTTTGTATTGGGATCTATTTACTGACTGATATGAGCGGCTCCTACATGAACTTTCCAGCAGGGGAATGACTGGTTATTATAGAGTCACATCAGCTCTTTGTATTGGGATCTATTTACTGAATGATATGAGCGGCTCCTACATGAACTTTCCAGCAGGGGAATGACTGGTTATTATAGAGTCACATCAGCTGTTTGTATTGGGATCTATTTACTGACTGATATGAGCGGCTCCTACATGAACTTTCCAGCAGGGGAATGACTGGTTATTATAGAGTCACATCAGCTCTTTGTATTGGGATCTATTTACTGAATGATATGAGCGGCTCCTACATGAACTTTCCAGCAGGGGAATGACTGGTTATTATAGAGTCACATCAGCTGTTTGTATTGGGATCTATTTACTGACTGATATGAGCGGCTCCTACATGAACTTTCCAGCAGGGGAATGACTGGTTATTATAGAGTCACATCAGCTGTTTGTATTGGGATCTATTTACTGACTGATATGAGCGGCTCCTACATGAACTTTCCAGCAGGGGAATGACTGGTTATTATAGAGTCACATCAGCTGTTTGTATTGGGATCTATTTACTGAATGATATGAGCGGCTCCTACATGAACTTTCCAGCAGGGGAATGACTGGTTATTATAGAGTCACATCAGCTGTTTGTATTGGGATCTATTTACTGACTGATATGAGCGGCTCCTACATGAACTTTCCAGCAGGGGAATGACTGGTTATTATAGAGTCACATCAGCTGTTTGTATTGGGATCTATTTACTGACTGATATGAGCGGCTCCTACATGAACTTTCCAGCAGGGGAATGACTGGTTATTATAGAGTCACATCAGCTGTTTGTATTGGGATCTATTTACTGACTGATATGAGCGGCTCCTACATGAACTTTCCAGCAGGGGAATGACTGGTTATTATAGA
Source organism: Xenopus tropicalis (assembly GCF_000004195.4). Lineage (NCBI taxonomy): Eukaryota > Metazoa > Chordata > Amphibia > Anura > Pipidae > Xenopus > Xenopus tropicalis. Next base: position 3,363,279 of record NC_030679.2, on the reverse strand, counting down.
GTCACATCAGCTCTTTGTATTGGGATCTATTTACTGAATGATATGAGCGGCTCCTACATGAACTTTCCAGCAGGGGTATGACTGGTTATTATAGCGTCACATCGGCTGTTTGTATTGGGTTCTATTTACTGACTGATATTAGCGGCTCCTACATGAACTTTCCAGCAGGGGAATGACTGGTTATTATAGCGTCACATCAGCTGTTTGTATTGGGATCTATTTACTGACTGATATGAGCGGCTCCTACATGAACTTTCCAGCAGGGGAATGACTGGTTATTATAGAGTCACATCAGCTGTTTGTATTGGGATCTATTTACTGACTGATATGAGCGGCTCCTACATGAACTTTCCAGCAGGGGAATGACTGGTTATTATAGAGTCACATTGGCTGTTTGTATTGGGATTTATTTACTGAATTATATCAGTGGCTCCTATATGGACGTTCCAGCAGTGGGAACGACTGGTTATTGAGCCCCACAGCAACACCACTGGACCCCAACGCTTACGCAATTTACGTAACTTATGTAAAAACTTACGTAACCCCACTGTTAAATAGGTTCTTCACCTTTAAACATCTTAAACATTGTGCAATTGGTCTTCATTTATTATTTATTATGGGTTTTCCGGTTATTTAGGTTTGGTGTTTCACCAGCTATCTGGTTGCTAGAGTCTTATTTATCCTAGCAACCAGGCAGTGGTTTAAACGAGAGCCAGGAGTATGAATAGGGGAGGGGCTGAATAGAAAGAAAAGGAATAAAAAGTAACAACAACAATAAAACTGGAGCCTCACAGAGCAATAGGGTTTGGCTGCCGGGGTCAGTGACCCCCATTGGAAAGCTGCAAAGAGTCAGAAGGAGGCAAATAATTCATAAACTATAACAAATAAATAATGAAGACCAATTGCAAAGTTGCTAGGAATAGGGTTTCTGCGACACACTAAATGTTAATTCCTTCCGGAATGGTCCGGTTCCTGCTCCCGGAGCCTCAGTCACAAGGATCCAAGGGAGAGGATGAAGCGGAGCCGGGAGAGGAGAATTCTTGGCTCGGATGCCTCGGAGTTAATAAATCACAGTCTATTTAGTGGCTTTTCTGCTCTCGCTGCTTTTATTCGGGGGAACAGAAGAAGGAATCCGCGCTCCCAAGCCAACCGCGGGGCTCCGCGCCGTGCCAGGAATACTGTATAGAGCGTTTCAGGGTTCCTGTCTATTGCGCCCTGTAGGACATTCTGAACCTTTATTGGTAATTACCAGGCCGCAGAGAAGAAAAATAACTTCCGTGGCAGAGGGAAAAGCCGAATTCATCCTTGGCTGGGAGCGGGGAGGCTAAACCTTCTGCCTTCCTTTCTGCTCTGTTCTTTAGGCCAATTGTAATAGGCAGAGAGAAGCAGCTTCCCAATGTGACTGTCTCTTCCCTGCACTGCTGGTCCTGACTCCTGATACAACTCCCCAATATCCATTCATCCCTCATTCTCACTGGGTTTATAGTTATGTGTAACTGTCACTGTGTCTGTCCCTTTCCCTTCCCTGCACTGCTGGTTCTGACTCCTGATACAACTCCCCAATATCCATTCATCCCTCATTCTCACTGGGTTTATAGTTATGTGTAACTGTCACTGTGTCTGTCCCTTTCCCTTCCCTGCACTGCTGGTTCTGACTCCTGATACAACTCCCCAATATCCATTCATCCCTCATTCTCACTGGGTTTATAGTTATGTGTAACTGTCACTGTGTCTGTCCCTTTCCCTTCCCTGCACTGCTGGTTCTGACTCCTGATACAACTCCCCAATATCCATTCATCCCTCATTCTCACTGGGTTTATAGTTATGTGTAACTGTCACTGTGTCTGTCCCTTTCCCTTCCCTGCACTGCTGGTTCTGACTCCTGATACAACTCCCCAATATCCATTCATCCCTCATTCTCACTGGGTTTATAGTTATGTGTAACTGTCACTGTGTCTGTCCCTTTCCCTTCCCTGCACTGCTGGTTCTGACTCCTGATACAACTCCCCAATATCCATTCATCCCTCATTCTCACTGGGTTTATAGTTATGTGTAACTGTCACTGTGTCTGTCCCTTTCCCTTCTCTGCACTGCTGCATCAAAGTGGCAGAGGCATTTCATTAACTTAGTTCTGCTGCATTGTCTCAGAGACCAGAAATGGACAGACACTGGGTAAGTACTGGGGGGAGATTGGATTCACTTACCCAGGGGGAGGTTCCTGCCTGACCATGGGAAAGAGAGCAGCCCAGGAGCAGGAAGTACAGAGAATCAGAGCTCTGTACCTGGGTAAGTACTGGGGGAGATTGGATTCACTTACCCAGGGGGAGGGTTCCTGCCTGACCATGGGAAAGAGAGCAGCCCAGGAGCAGGAAGTACAGAGAATCAGAGCTCTGTACCTGGGTAAGTACTGGGGGGAGATTGGATTCACTTACCCAGGGGGAGGTTCCTGCCTGACCATGGGAAAGAGAGCAGCCCAGGAGCAGGAAGTACAGAGAATCAGAGCTCTGTACCTGGGTAAGTACTGGGGGAGATTGGATTCACTTACCCAGGGGGAGGGTTCCTGCCTGACCATGGGAAAGAGAGCAGCCCAGGAGCAGGAAGTACAGAGAATCAGAGCTCTGTACCTGGGTAAGTACTGGGAAGAGATTGGATTCACTTACCCAGGGGGAGGTTCCTGCCTGACCATGGGAAAGAGAGCAGCCCAGGAGCAGGAAGTACAGAGAATCAGAGCTCTGTACCTGGGTAAGTACTGGGGGGAGATTGGATTCACTTTCCCAGGGGGAGGTTCCTGCCTGACCATGGGAAAGAGAGCAGCCCAGGAGCAGGAAGTACAGAGAATCACAGCTCTGTACCTGGGTAAGTACTGGGAAGAGATTGGATTCACTTACCCAGGGGGAGGTTCCTGCCTGACCATGGGAAAGAGAGCAGCCCAGGAGCAGGAAGTACAGAGAATCAGAGCTCTGTACCTCGGTAAGTACTGGGAAGAGATTGGATTCACTTACCCAGGGGGAGGTTCCTGCCTGACCATGGGAAAGAGAGCAGCCCAGGAGGGAATGGATAAGACTACAATCACTTACCTACTAAGGCAGGTTCTTGAAGCACATGGGGAGCACCGAAAATCTGGATTAAGCGAACAGATTCCTCAATCAAGCCCACGTTTCTAAAGCAAAATAAAATGTCCGTTAGCGGATAGATATTGGCTCATTATACGCCTTCATTTCCTGGAAACAGCAGTGCCATGGGGGGGGGGGGGTTGTATCCAATCAGATTTAGCTAAAATCCTTATTATTCAGCAGGACTGAACCCAACACCATGTGAGTTGGGCAAGGAAAGGCGGCAAAATGTGTTCACCGTTAACGGCATTTTATTGATTTCGGTCCCAGTAATTAGGGTTCCGCGCTGGGCCAAGGGGTTCTGCTCGCTCTGGATTCGAGCGCTCCAAGTGTTTCCTGAGAGGGGAAAACTCTGAGGTCTGAAGTGGCCGCACTCCCAGCCATAACCCGAAATACTACAGCGTTATAAACACCAGCAGATATTTATATTTAGATCCAAATATTAAACCTGCGCCCCCCCCACTATACCCTTAAAGCAACAGATATATGTATCAGCCAATAGCGCTGAGCTTCCAAGTATTGCCCTACTGACTCCCACTGTCACCCTAAATGATCAACCCCCCATTTACCCTTTGGTGTCACCAACCCCCCCCCCCCCCAGCTAAATTCGCCATTACAACTCCGCTTATTTACCCTTTGGTGTTACCAAACTTCCTTCTCCTCAGCTAAATTTGCCTTTCTAACCCGCCTATTTACCCCCACCAACCCCCCTCAGCTAAATTTGCCTTTCCAACCTGCCTATTTACCCCCACCAACCCCCCTCAGCTAAATTTGCCTTTCCAACCTGCCTATTTACCCCCACCAACCCCCCTCAGCTAAATTTGCCTTTCCAACCTGCCTATTTACCCCCACCAACCCCCCTCAGCTAAATTTGCCTTTCCAACCTGCCTATTTACCCCCACCAACCCCATATTGAAAGGAGAAAGTAAGTGCAATTAACTAACTGCTGTGTGACTTGTAAGTGCTACCTGGCTGATTGAGCATACTAATTAAGGGGGTGGAGTAAATCTGGTAAATTCTCAACAGACATTTGGCTGTTTGGTTTGAACCTCAATAAGTTTCTGACTGCACAGCGAGTTTGGGAGCTGCTAGCGAGAGTTGCATGTAATCTAAAGTGTTGCATGTAAATTTAAGTGTATAGCAGGCGTTTAAAACAAAAAAGGCGTTTGAAACTTAAAAGGCACTATACAAGGGATTGCACTCGGGAGACTGTAAGTACCCAGTTGCAATATGAGTTGCAGTATGATTGCTGGTGTTACTCAGTGTGCATCTTGTCGCATGTATGTGGTCCTGGAGCAGCAGTTCCATGCAGCATTTACTTGTGAGAGATGCAGGTGGGTTTTCCTCTTGGAATCTGAGGTGCAGAATCTAAGGGGGGAACTGGCAGCACTGAGGGCAGCTGCAAACATGGGGGAGAACAGGAGGCTCACTGAGCAACCACTGGCAGGGGCCGGTGTAGTGGGGGGGGGAGAAGGGACAGTGGAGGTTAATGAGGGAGACAAATTTGTAACAGTTAAGAGGGGCAGTAGGGGACACAAGGGTAGGGGGGCTGGTTCAAAGCTTGTACAAACCAACAGATTTGCCGCGTTAGGTGAAGATGCTGGGGAAGGCAGCTCTGAGCTGGCGTGTATGGAGCGGGCTGACTCTCAGAGCACCCTGGGAGCCGGCACCTCTAATACAGGTGGGGGGAGTAGTGCTAGGAAGGGAAGGCAGGTTATAGTTGTAGGGGATTCAATTATTAGAAAGGTGGATAGGGTAATTTGTCGCAAAGACCCTACATGCCGAACTGTGTGTTGCTTGCCTGGTGCTAGGGTTCGGCATGTGGTGGAACGAGTGGACAGATTGTTGGGAGGGGCTGGGGAAGACCCGGCGGTCTTGGTACACATAGGTACCAATGACAAAGTTAGAGGAGGGGGGGAAGTCCTCAAGAACGATTTTAAAAAGCTAGGTGCGAAGTTGAGGGCGAGGACTTCCAAGGTAATTTTCTCAGAGATATTACCTGTGCCACGAGCAACATTAAGAAGGCAGCGGGAGCTCAGGGAGATTAATGCGTGGCTGAGAGATTGGTGCAGGGAGGAGGGCTTTGGGTTTCTCCAGAACTGGGCTGATTTCTCAATCGGCTACAGGCTCTTTGCCAGGGATGGGCTGCACCTCAATGATGATGGGGCAGCTGCTTTGGGGGAAAAGATGGCTAGAGGGTTGGAGGAGATTTTAAACTAGGAGTGGGGGGGGAGGGTGCAGCGGGAAATTCTGTGGTAGACAGGATAGATGAGGTAGTGGGCACAGTAAGGAAAATTGGGGGAGGAGACTTGCTTCGGGATACTGATAATGGCAGGGAGGCCCATAAGTTGTTTACACGTCATTCTCACGCCGGAACCAGTATTAAATGTATGTTTACCAATGCAAGGAGTCTGACTGGTAAAATGGGAGAGCTGGAGGTACTGGCGTTGGAGCGGAAATATGATGTGATTGGTGTTGCTGAAACTTGGTTGAATGAGTCTCATGACTGGGCTGTTAATATTGGGGGGTATACATTGTTTCGGAGGGACAGGGGCAATAGAAAAGGAGGAGGAGTGTGTCTGTTCATTAAGCACGACTTAAAAGCAAATATTAAGGAGGAAGTGATGGGGTTAACAGAGGGAGCTGAATCCTTATGGGTTGAGCTTCTCACAGATAGTAAAGAATCTACCAAACTAATTGTAGGGGTATGCTATAGACCCCCTAATGTAAGCGAAGAGGAGGAGGCCCAGCTCCTGTTGCAAATAGAAAAGGCTGCTAGTTTGGGGCAAGTGATAATAATGGGGGATTTTAATTACCCTGATATTGACTGGGGCAATAGTACTGCCAGGACAGTAAATGGGAACAAGTTTATAAACTTGCTGCATGGCAACTTTATGTCACAGGTTGTTGAGGAGCCAACCAGGAACCTGCTATACTAGATCTAGTGATCTCTAATGACCCAGAACGTATAGCAAATGTGCAAGTGGTTGAACCCCTGGGTAATAGTGACCATAATGTTATTTCATTTGATGTTTGGTGCAGGAAACAAATTTACACGGGGGCAACAAAGACACTGAATTTTAGGAAGGCAAATTTTAGCTCCTTAAGGGCAGCGCTTCAGGGCACAGATTGGGGCATTATGTTTTCTGATAAAAATACAGAGCAGAAATGGTTGTCATTTAAAATGATATTAAATCATTACTGTTCTCAATTCATTCCATTAATAAGAAAAAGTAGAAGTGTTAAGAATCACCCCATGTGGCTTAACTCTGAGGTAAAGAAGTTAATAGGGAAAAAAAGGAAAGCTTTTAAGAAATATAAGTCAGAGGGGACAGTAGCTGCGTTTAATGAATATAAACACTATAACAAGTGTTGTAAAACAGCAATCCGGAAGGCAAAGATAGAAAATGAGGAGCGCATCGCGGCCGAGGCCAAGACTAACCCCAAAAAGTTTTTTAAGTATATTAATAGTAAAAAGATGCAGGTTGAGGGTGTGGCCCCATTGAGTTATAGTAACAATATGGTTACAGCGGATACAGAAAAGGCAGATGTGCTTAACCAGTTCTTTTCTTCTGTGTATACAGTAGAGGAGCCAGTGGGCCAAGTCTCACCCAATAGCTTCACTGTTGCCTCAGCTCCAACTACACAGTGGTTGGCACAGGATATGGTGCTTAAAGGGTTACACACGATAAATGTAAACAAGGCACCTGGGCCAGATGGAATACACCCTCGGGTACTGAGAGAGCTAGGGGCAGAATTGCAGTGGCCCTTGTTTCTGATATTCTCAGACTCTCTTTCATCAGGTATGGTACCTAGTGATTGGAAGAAGGCGAATGTCACTCCCATATTTAAAAAGGGAATAAGATCTCAGCCTGGCAATTATAGGCCTGTAAGTTTGACATCCGTGGTGGGCAAGTTATTTGAAGGCTTGTTAAGGGATCACATTCAAAATTATGTAGTGGAGAATGGCATTATGAGCAGTAATCAGCATGGCTTTATGAAGGACAGGTCATGTCAGACCAATTTAATTGCTTTTTATGATGAGGTAAGTAAGAAGCTGGACAGTGGGGATGCAGTAGATATAATCTATTTGGATTTTGCCAAAGCATTTGATACCGTTCCCCACAAACGACTGCTTTCTAAGCTAAGGTCTATTGGTCTTAGTGAAGTCGTTTGCACATGGATAGAAAACTGGCTACAGGATCGGGTACAGAGGGTGGTTGTTAATGGCACATTCTCTACTTGGAGTAAGGTTCTCAGTGGGGTCCCTCAGGGTTCTGTACTGGGTCCACTTTTGTTTAATTTGTTCATAAATGACTTAGGGGAGGGTATTATGAGTAATGTATCAGTGTTTGCAGATGACACAAAACTCTGCAGACCAGTCAATTCTATCCAGGATGTGACATCCCTGCAGCAGGATCTTGACCAACTGGCAATCTGGGCAGCTAAGTGGCAGATGAGATTTAATGTGGATAAATGTAAGGTCATGCACCTGGGATGTAAAAATATGCAAGCCCCGTATAACCTTAATGGGACTGCACTAGGCAAATCCATAATGGAGAAGGATCTTGGAGTCCTTGTAGATAATAAACTTGGCTGTAGCAAGCAATGCCAGGCAGCAGCTGCAAGGGCAAACAAGGTTCTGAGCTGTATTAAAAGGGGTATAGATTCACGGGAGGAGGGGGTTATTCTTCCCCTTTACAGAGCACTGGTAAGGCCCCATCTAGAATATGCTGTTCAGTTTTGGTCTCCAGTGCTCAAACGGGACATTATTGAGCTAGAGAGGGTCCAGAGAAGGGCAACTAAGCTGGTAAAGGGTATGGAAAGTCTCAGTTATGAAGAAAGACTGGCCAAGTTGGGTCTGTTTACACTGGAGAAGAGGCGCTTAAGAGGTGACATGATAACTATGTATAAATATATAAGGGGATCATATAATAACCTCTCTAATGTTTTATTTACCAGTAGGTCCTTCCAACGGACACGAGGGCACCCACTCCGTTTAGAAGAAGGGAGGTTCCATTTAAATATTCGGAAAGGATTTTTTACAGTGAGAGCTGTGAAGTTGTGGAATTCCCTCCCCGAATCAGTCGTACTGGCTGATACATTATATAGCTTTAAGAAGGGGCTGGATGGATTCTTAGCAAGTGAGGGAATACACGGTTATGGGAGATAGCTCTTAGTACAAGTTGATACAGGGACTGGTCCGATTGCCATCTTGGAGTCAGGAAGGAATTTTTTCCCCTCTGAGGCAAATTAGAGAGGCTTCAGATGGGGTTTTTTGCCTTCCTCTGGATCAACTTGTAGTTAGGCAGGTTAGGTATAGGCATTATGGTTGAACTTGATGGACGTATGTCTTTTTTCAACCCAACTTACTATGTTACTATGTTACTATGTTACTATATGCTAAATTTGCCTTTCCAACCCCGCCTATTTACCCCCACCAACCCCCTCAGCTAAATTTGCCTTTCCAACCTGCCTATTTACCCCCACCCACCCCATATGCTAAATTTGCCTTTCCAACCTGCCTATTTACCCCCACCAACCCCATCAGCTAAATTTGCCTTTCCAACCTGCCTATTTACCCCCACCAACCCCATCAGCTAAATTTGCCTTTCCAACATGCCTATTTACCCCCACCAACCCCCCTCAGCTAAATTTGCCTTTCCAACCTGCCTATTTACCCCCACCAACCCCATCAGCTAAATTTGCCTTTCCAACCCCGCCTATTTACCCCCACCAACCCCTTCAGCTAAATTTGCCTTTCCAACCTGCCTATTTACCCCCACCAACCCCCCTCAGCTAAATTTGCCTTTCCAACCCGCCTATTTACCCCCACCAACCCCTTCAGCTAAATTTGCCTTTCCAACCTGCCTATTTACCCCCACCAACCCCCCTCAGCTAAATTTGCCTTTCCAACCCTGCCTATTTACCCCCACCAACCCCCTCAGCTAAATTTGCCTTTCCAACCTGCCTATTTACCCCCACCCACCCCATATGCTAAATTTGCCTTTCCAACCTGCCTATTTACCCCCACCAACCCCATCAGCTAAATTTGCCTTTCCAACCTGCCTATTTACCCCCACCAACCCCATCAGCTAAATTTGCCTTTCCAACATGCCTATTTACCCCCACCAACCCCCCTCAGCTAAATTTGCCTTTCCAACCTGCCTATTTACCCCCACCAACCCCCCTCAGCTAAATTTGCCTTTCCAACCTACCTATTTACCCCCACCAACCCCCCTCAGCTAAATTTGCCTTTCCAACCTGCCTATTTACCCCCACCAACCCCCCTCAGCTAAATTTGCCTTTCCAACCCGCCTATCTACCCTTTGGTGATGCCAAAAACGTATAAGAACATAAAGAACAGAATACGGGCCCTTGAACATTCATACTTTAAATGCTCTTATTGGCTACAGGTTGGTCTGGCACTGTCACTGCTTTAAGGTTCTAATTGGTTAGAGGAAAATCAAGCCTAATGAATCTTCTAATGATCCGATTGGCTACAGGTTGGTCGAGCCTAATGAATCTTCTGATTCCACCGTGACAATGTTTAAAGGGGTTGTTCATCTTTAAATTTACTCTTAGTATGAAGTAGAGAGTGATATTCTGAGACAGTTTGTAATCGGTCTTCATTTTTTATTATTTGCGGTTTTTGAATTATCTAGCTTTTCCTTCAGCAGCTCTTTAGTTGGGAAATCTTAGAAGCTGGTTGCTAGGGTCCAAATTACCTTAGTAACCAGGGAGTGGTTTGGATGAGAGACTGGTATATGAATAGGGGAGGGGCTGAATAGAAAGATAATTAATAAAAAGTAACAATAACAATAAAACTGGGGCCTCACAGAGCAATAGGGTTTGGTTGCCGGGGTCAGTGACCCCCATTTGAAAGCTGCAAAGAGTCAGAAGAAGAAGGCAAATAATTCAAAAACTATAACAAATAAAAAATAAAGACCAATTGAAAACTTGCTAGGAATTAGCATTATATAACATAGTAAAGATTAACCTGAAGGTGAACCACGTATAGTTTACCATGTGACCATACGATCATCCAATAACCCTACAGCTCTGGAAGAGCCAATCAGAAACAACTAGTGCTATAGAAGCAATTTGTTACCCTCCAGCATCTCCCCGCTCAGCATAACCAACCGCTCACATACACCCCCTGTGGCACGGGAGAGCTGCAAGCTCCTCTCCTTGTGCCTTTATATGGGCACAGAACCCCTCAGTGACTGCTAATATCCTTATCATTTACAGTAGGGGGTACATTATCCCTTATAATACATGAGTGATACTCAGAGTTCCCTGTATAACTCAGCCTGCAGCCTTGTGCCTTTATATGGGGGGCACAGAACCCCTCAGTGACTGCTAATATCCTTATCATTTACAGTAGGGGGTACATTATCCCTTATAATACATGAGTGATACTCAGAGTTCCCTGTATAACTCAGCCTGCAGCCTTGTGCCTTTATATGGGGGGCACAGAACCCCTCAGTGACTGCTAATATCCTTATCATTTACAGTAGGGGGTACATTATCCCTTATAATACATGAGTGATACTCAGAGTTCCCTGTATAACTCAGCCTGCAGCCTTGTGCCTTTATATGGGGGGCACAGAACCCCTCAGTGACTGCTAATATCCTTATCATTTACAGTAGGGGGTACATTATCCCTTATAATACATGAGTGATACTCAGAGTTCCCTGTATAACTCAGCCTGCAGCCTTGTGCCTTTATATGGGCACAGAACCCCTCAGTGACTGCTAATATCCTTATCATTTACAGTAGGGGGTACATTATCCCTTATAATACATGAGTGATACTCAGAGTTCCCTGTATAACTCAGCCTGCAGCCTTGTGCCTTTATATGGGCACAGAACCCCTCAGTGACTGCTAATATCCTTATCATTTACAGTAGGGGGTACATTATCCCTTATAATACATGAGTGATACTCATCCCTGTATAACTCAGCCTGCAGCCTTGTGCCTTTATATGGGCACAGAACCCCTCAGTGACTGCTAATATCCTTATCATTTACAGTAGGGGGTACATTATCCCTTATAATACATGAGTGATACTCAGAGTTCCCTGTATAACTCAGCCTGCAGCCTTGTGCTTTTATATGGGGGGCACAGAACCCCTCAGTGACTACTAATATCCTTATCATTTACAGTAGGGGGTACATTATCCCTTATAATACATGAGTGATACTCAGAGTTCCCTGTATAACTCAGCCTGCAGCCTTGTGCCTTTATATGGGGGGCACAGAACCCCTCAGTGACTGCTAATATCCTTATCATTTACAGTAGGGGGTACATTATCCCTTATAATACATGAGTGATACTCATCCCTGTATAACTCAGCCTGCAGCCTTGTGCCTTTATATGGGCACAGAACCCCTCAGTGACTGCTAATATCCTTATCATTTACAGTAGGGGGTACATTATCCCTTATAATACACGAGTGATACTCAGAGTTCCCTGTATAACTCAGCCTGCAGCCTTGTGCCTTTATATGGGGGGCACAGAACCCCTCAGTGACTGCTAATATCCTTATCATTTACAGTAGGGGGTACGTTATCCCTTATAATACATGAGTGATACTCAGAGTTCCCTGTATAACTCAGCCTGCAGCCTTGTGCCTTTATATGGGCACAGAACCCCTCAGTGACTGCTAATATCCTTATCATTTACAGCAGGGGGTGCAAGTGCAGATGTTACAATATCCCACCAATGAGCAGAGATACACACAGAGACACGTACCTAACAGAGTCCTGGTTGGACGCGCATTGCACGCAGGCGTTTCGCAAGCAGCGGAAACATTCGGCAGGTAACTGGCAGTGAGTGTCAGTAAAAGCGCCAGCAGGCAAGGTGGCCACTTTGATCTCACATGAAACTCTAGACAAAATTTGCAAGATCAGCCGGAATATCCGCGGTTCCGCAAGCTCCCTGAATGGAGACAAAGCCAACAAGGTGTCAGAAGTGAATGGGGAGAATTTAAAGGGGAACTATCACTATAATAACAGCCGTGCCCTATTGTATTTACTACACAGAATCAGGAAACTTGCCAAGTAGGTGCAGGGTTTAGTATCTAAGGAAAAGCTTGGGGGTCCCGAAATGGAAATGATGCATAAAAAGGGTGGGGCTTGTGAGGAGTGGGCGGATCATGGGTGGAGTTATGCCATAATGAGGGAGTGGCTGGGGCACGTTCCATAGGCTTTTATTCGCCATTGGAGCCCCATTTCCCTTATTGGCAGGGCCCACCACCCAGGGGAGCCAGGTGACTAGTGGGCTAATAAATGGGGCTTTCTAAGGTGATGGGGGGGCAGCTTAATGAGCCCCATAACGTCCAAATCTAAGGCTGTGATTGGACACAAGTTTTAGCCCCGCCTACTCCTTTTTTCTCCATATATAGACACCCCAAAATGATTCTTATTTGTGCAACAGTAGAGTCGACGCCCCCATTTATTTCATATTTACAATAAAGATGTTTTAGATTATTTAATAAAAAATTTTTTTTTTCTGGGACACGCGGCTGAACCCCCAGGGGCTTGGAGTGGGGAGCGGCGCATTCGGCGGGGCTGGGCCAGGGCAGATATTAGTGGTTACCCGCCGGGCGGGGCGCAGCCCTCCATTACTCCTAATTAGTAAAGCAGAAAGGGAATGGGCCCAAAAATAATAACTAGGAGAAACAGCTGAGGGTAAGTGTCTTGGAAATGGGCCGTTCCTGCCATTACTATGGGATCCCTTAGACTCTAAGGCACTGTAAGCTGGGGGCTCATTGGCATGGAAGGGGCCATTGCAACACTGCCATTTACCCGGGGTGGCAGCCCAGTACCCTAAGTGCCCCCTCTAAGGCTTATCAGTCTGTTCAGCCCACCAGATAATAGGTCTGATAAAGTATTGGCCAGTATATTGGCCACCTTTACCCAGTAGTTTCATAACTGCCCCCTAAGTTTGCCCATAGCCTGTACAGAGAGATACCATAAAACTATGGCACATAGGGATTCCCCTGTACTAAGCACAATTCAGCAGGAACAGCCCCCTAAGTTTGCCCATAGCCTGTACAGAGAGATACCATAAAACTATGGCACATAGGGATTCCCCTGTACTAAGCACAATTCAGCAGGAACAGCCCCCTAAGTTTGCCCATAGCCTGTACAGAGAGATACCATAAAACTATGGCACATAGGGATTCCCCTGTACTAAGCACAATTCAGCAGGAACAGCCCCCTAAGTTTGCCCATAGCCTGTACAGAGAGATACCATAAAACTATGGCACATAGGGATTCCCCTGTACTAAGCACAATTCAGCAGGAACAGCCCCCTAAGTTTGCCCATAGCCTGTACAGAGAGATACCATAAAACTATGGCACATAGGGATTCCCCTGTACTAAGCACAATTCAGCAGGAACAGCCCCCTAAGTTTGCCCATAGCCTGTACAGAGAGATACCATAAAACTATGGCACATAGGGAGTCCCCTGTACTAAGCACAATTCAGCAGGAACAGCCCCCTAAGTTTGCTCATAGCCTGTACAGAGAGATACCATAAAACTATGGCACATAGGGATTCCCCTGTACTAAGCACAATTCAGCAGGAACAGCCCCCTAAGTTTGCTCATAGCCTGTACAGATAGATACCATAAAACTATGGCACATAGGGATTCCCCTGTACTAAGCACAATTCAGCAGGAACAGCCCCCTAAGTTTGCCCATAGCCTGTACAGAGAGATACCATAAAACTATGGCACATAGGGATTCCCCTGTACTAAGCACAATTCAGCAGGAACAGCCCCCTAAGTTTGCCCATAGCCTGTACAGAGAGATACCATAAAACTATGGCACATAGGGATTCCCCTGTACTAAGCACAATTCAGCAGGAACAGCCCCCTAAGTTTGCCCATAGCCTGTACAGAGAGATACCATAAAACTATGGCACATAGGGATTCCCCTGTACTAAGCACAATTCAGCAGGAACAGCCCCCTAAGTTTGCCCATAGCCTGTACAGAGAAATACCATAAAACTATGGCACATAGGGATTCCCCTGTACTAAGCACAATTCAGCAGGAACAGCCCCCTAAGTATGCCCATAGCCTGTACAGAGAGATACCATAAAACTATGGCACATAGGGATTCCCCTGTACTAAGCACAATTCAGCAGGAACAGCCCCCTAAGTTTGCTCATAGCCTGTACAGAGAGATACCATAAAACTATGGCACATAGGGATTCCCCTGTACTAAGCACAATTCAGCAGGAACAGCCCCCTAAGTTTGCCCATAGCCTGTACAGAGAGATACCATAAAACTATGGCACATAGGGATTCCCCTGTACTAAGCACAATTCAGCAGGAACAGCCCCCTAAGTTTGCCCATAGCCTGTACAGAGAGATACCATAAAACTATGGCACATAGGGATTCCCCTGTACTAAGCACAATTCAGCAGGACAGCCCCCTAAGTTTGCTCATAGCCTGTACAGAGAGATACCATAAAACTATGGCACATAGGGATTCCCCTGTACTAAGCACAATTCAGCAGGAACAGCCCCCTAAGTTTGCCCATAGCCTGTACAGAGAGATACCATAACACTATGGCACATAGGGATTCCCCTGTACTAAGCACAATTCAGCAGGAACAGCCCCCTAAGTTTGCTCATAGCCTGTACAGAGAGATACCATAAAACTATGGCACATAGGGATTCCCCTGTACTAAGCACAATTCAGCAGGAACAGCCCCCTAAGTTTGCTCATAGCCTGTACAGAGAGATACCATAACACTATGGCACATAGGGATTCCCCTGTACTAAGCACAATTCAGCAGGAACAGCCCCCTAAGTTTGCTCATAGCCTGTACAGAGAGATACCATAAAACTATGGCACATAGGGATTCCCCTGTACTAAGCACAATTCAGCAGGAACAGCCCCCTAAGTTTGCCCATAGCCTGTACAGAGAGATACCATAAAACTATGGCACATAGGGATTCCCCTGTACTAAGCACAATTCAGCAGGAACAGCCCCCTAAGTTTGCCCATAGCCTGTACAGAGAGATACCATAACACTATGGCACATAGGGATTCCCCTGTACTAAGCACAATTCAGCAGGAACAGCCCCCTAAGTTTGCTCATAGCCTGTACAGAGAGATACCATAAAACTATGGCACATAGGGATTCCCCTGTACTAAGCCCAATTCAGCAGGAACAGCCCCCTGGGTACCTGTGCTAGTCCCATAGCCATAACCCCCCATGCCCCGCTCCTGACTAGCCCTACCCAGTCCCTTACATAGCCCCTGTGCCCCGGCAGCTGGGGGGGGGGGTGATACAGAGTCTCCTCACCGGTACTGCGCTTCCCTAAACAACTCGCTGAGCCGCCAGACGATCCCTTCCCCCTCCGCCCAGTCATTTCTCTGCCCGGATTCCTCCCCAAGCCACTGCTCCAATTCCGCACACACCCCGGCCAGCCGCTCCACGGGCGCCGCCATCTTGCTCGGAATCCCGCCGTGGGCGCTGCTATGGCAACGGGAAGTCGGATACCTATTGGCCAGCCCAACCGCGATTCGGGAGACGTGATTGGGCAGAGAGTGACAGCGCAAGGTTCTATTGGTCAGGCGAAATGCCCGTCACATGGTGAACACGTGGGTTTTTGTTTATCCGCCTGAGCTGAATGTGAGGTAAAATATGTGTGAGAGGATATAATATGTTTATATATATATATATAATGTGTATATTAACCCTACATATACTGACTTATACTGAGGGGTGCCACTTATACCAGCAGCCCTGCCAGTCTCTGCCCCATTGGGGGTATAATGCTTCTACTGCCCCTATACCATTGGCCTGAGGGGCACATTTCATCTACTGCTGTATCTTATCAGCTCAGTGCTTCTGATTGGCCCTAAGGGATCCTGTCATGTGTAGCGACAGTCACCCGGGTACCGGGAAATACACTCCCCCGTGCAAAGGAAGCAGAGACAGTCACACGGGTACCGGGAAATACACTCCCCCCGTGCAAAGGAAGCAGAGACAGTCACATGGGTACCGGGAAATACACTCCCCCGTGCAAAGGAAGCAGAGACAGTCACACGGGTACCGGGAAATACACTCCCCCGTGCAAAGGAAGCAGAGACAGTCACACGGGTACCGGGAAATACACTCCCCCGTGCAAAGGAAGCAGAGACAGTCACACGGGTACCGGGAAATACACTCCCCCGTGCAAAGGAAGCAGAGACAGTCACATGGGTACCGGGAAATACACTCCCCCGTGCAAAGGAAGCAGAGACAGTCACACGGGTACCGGGAAATACACTCCCCCGTGCAAAGGAAGCAGAGACAGTCACACGGGTACCGGGAAATACACTCCCCCGTGCACAGGAAGCAGAGACAGTCACATGGGTACCGGGAAATACACTCCCCCGTGCACAGGAAGCAGAGACAGTCACATGGGTACCGGGAAATACACTCCCCCGTGCAAAGGAAGCAGCGACAGTCACACGGGTACCGGGAAATACACTCCCCCGTGCACAGGAAGCAGAGACAGTCACATGGGTACCGGGAAATACACTCCCCCGTGCAAAGGAAGCAGAGACAGTCACACGGGTACCGGGAAATACACTCCCCCGTGCACAGGAAGCAGAGACAGTCACATGGGTACCGGGAAATACACTCCCCCGTGCACAGGAAGCAGAGACAGTCACATGGGTACCGGGAAATACACTCCCCCGTGCAAAGGAAGCAGAGACAGTCACACGGGTACCGGGAAATACACTCCCCCGTGCAAAGGAAGCAGAGACAGTCACACGGGTACCGGGAAATACACTCCCCCGTGCAAAGGAAGCAGAGACAGTCACACGGGTACCGGGAAATACACTCCCCCGTGCAAAGGAAGCAGAGACAGTCACACGGGTACCGGGAAATACACTCCCCCGTGCAAAGGAAGCAGAGACAGTCACACGGGTACCGGGAAATACACTCCCCCGTGCAAAGGAAGCAGAGACAGTCACATGGGTACCGGGAAATACACTCCCCCGTGCAAAGGAAGCAGAGACAGTCACATGGGTACCGGGAAATACACTCCCCCGTGCACAGGAAGCAGAGACAGTCACATGGGTACCGGGAAATACACTCCCCCGTGCAAAGGAAGCAGAGACAGTCACATGGGTACCGGGAAATACACTCCCCCGTGCAAAGGAAGCAGAGACAGTCACATGGGTACCGGGAAATACACTCCCCCGTGCAAAGGAAGCAGAGACAGTCACATGGGTACCAGGAAATACACTCCCCCGTGCACAGGAAGCAGAGACAGTCACATGGGTACCGGGAAATACACTCCCCCGTGCACAGGAAGCAGAGACAGTCACATGGGTACCGGAAATACACTCCCCCGTGCAAAGGAAGCAGAGACAGTCACACGGGTACCGGGAAATACACTCCCCCGTGCACAGGAAGCAGAGACAGTCACATGGGTACCGGGAAATACACTCCCCCGTGCACAGGAAGCAGAGACAGTCACATGGGTACCGGGAAATACACTCCCCCGTGCACAGGAAGCAGAGACAGTCACACGGGTACCAGGAAATACACTCCCCCGTGCACAGGAAGCAGAGACAGTCACATGGGTACCGGGAAATACACTCCCCCGTGCAAAGGAAGCAGAGACAGTCACACGGGTACCGGGAAATACACTCCCCCGTGCACAGGAAGCAGAGACAGTCACATGGGTACCGGGAAATACACTCCCCCGTGCAAAGGAAGCAGAGACAGTCACACGGGTACCGGGAAATACACTCCCCCGTGCAAAGGAAGCAGAGACAGTCACACGGGTACCGGGAAATACACTCCCCCGTGCACAGGAAGCAGAGACAGTCACATGGGTACCGGGAAATACACTCCCCCGTGCACAGGAAGCAGAGACAGTCACATGGGTACCGGGAAATACACTCCCCCGTGCAAAGGAAGCAGCGACAGTCACACGGGTACCGGGAAATACACTCCCCCGTGCAAAGGAAGCAGAGACAGTCACATGGGTACCGGGAAATACACTCCCCCGTGCAAAGGAAGCAGAGACAGTCACATGGGTACCGGGAAATACACTCCCCCGTGCAAAGGAAGCAGAGACAGTCACACGGGTACCGGGAAATACACTCCCCCGTGCAAAGGAAGCAGAGACAGTCACACGGGTACCGGGAAATACACTCCCCCGTGCAAAGGAAGCAGAGACAGTCACATGGGTACCGGGAAATACACTCCCCCGTGCAAAGGAAGCAGAGACAGTCACATGGGTACCGGGAAATACACTCCCCCGTGCACAGGAAGCAGAGACAGTCACATGGGTACCGGGAAATACACTCCCCCGTGCAAAGGAAGCAGAGACAGTCACATGGGTACCGGGAAATACACTCCCCCGTGCAAAGGAAGCAGAGACAGTCACATGGGTACCGGGAAATACACTCCCCGTGCAAAGGAAGCAGAGACAGTCACACGGGTACCGGGAAATACACTCCCCCGTGCAAAGGAAGCAGAGACAGTCACACGGGTACCGGGAAATACACTCCCCCGTGCAAAGGAAGCAGAGACAGTCACATGGGTACCGGGAAATACACTCCCCCGTGCAAAGGAAGCAGAGACAGTCACATGGGTACCAGGAAATACACTCCCCCGTGCAAAGGAAGCAGAGACAGTCACACGGGTACCGGGAAATACACTCCCCCGTGCAAAGGAAGCAGAGACAGTCACATGGGTACCAGGAAATACACTCCCCCGTGCAAAGGAAGCAGAGACAGTCACACGGGTACCGGGAAATACACTCCCCCCGTGCAAAGGAAGCAGAGACAGTCACACGGGTACCGGGAAATGCACTCCATCGTGCAAAGGAAGCAGAGACAGTCACACGGGTACCGGGAATACACTCCCCCCGTGCAAAGGAAGCAGAGACAGTCACATGGGTACCGGGAAATACACTCCCCCGTGCAAAGGAAGCAGAGACAGTCACATGGGTACCAGGAAATACACTCCCCCGTGCAAAGGAAGCAGAGACAGTCACACGGGTACCGGGAAATACACTCCCCCCGTGCAAAGGAAGCAGAGACAGTCACACGGGTACCGGGAAATACACTCCCTCGTGCAAAGGAAGGAGAGACAGTCACACGGATACCGGGAAATACACTCCCCCGTGCAAAGGAAGCAGAGATAGTCACATGGGTACCGGGAAATACACTCCCCCGTGCAAAGGAAGCAGAGACAGTCACACGGGTACCGGGAAATACACTCCCCCGTGCACAGGAAGCAGAGACAGTCACATGGGTACCGGGAAATACACTCCCCCGTGCAAAGGAAGCAGAGACAGTCACACGGGTACCAGGAAATACACTCCCCCGTGCACAGGAAGCAGAGACAGTCACATGGGTACCGGGAAATACACTCCCCCGTGCAAAGGAAGCAGAGACAGTCACACGGGTACCAGGAAATCCACTCCCCCGTGCAAAGGAAGCAGAGACTGTCACACGGGTACCGGGAAATACACTCCCCGTGCAAAGGAAGCAGAGACAGTCACACGGGTACCGGGAAATACACTCCCCCGTGCAAAGGAAGCAGAGACAGTCACACGGGTACCGGGAAATACACTCCCCCCGTGCAAAGGAAGCAGAGACAGTCACACGGGTACCGGGAAATACACTCCCCCGTGCAAAGGAAGCAGAGACAGTCACACGGGTACCGGGAAATACACTCCACCGTGCAAAGGAAGCAGAGACAGTCACACGGGTACCAGGAAATACACTCCCCCGTGCACAGGAAGCAGAGACAGTCACATGGGTACCGGGAAATACACTCCCCCGTGCAAAGGAAACAGAGACAGTCACACGGGTACTGGGAAATACACTCCCCCGTGCAAAGGAAGCAGAGACAGTCACATGGGTACCGGGAAATACACTCCCCCGTGCAAAGGAAGCAGAGACAGTCACACGGGTACCGGGAAATACACTCCCCCGTGCACAGGAAGCAGAGACAGTCACATGGGTACCGGGAAATACACTCCCCCGTGCAAAGGAAGCAGAGACAGTCACACGGGTACCAGGAAATACACTCCCCCGTGCACAGGAAGCAGAGACAGTCACATGGGTACCGGGAAATACACTCCCCCGTGCAAAGGAAGCAGAGACAGTCACACGGGTACCGGGAAATACACTCCCCCGTGCAAAGGAAGCAGAGACAGTCACACGGGTACCGGGAAATACACTCCCCCGTGCACAGGAAGCAGAGACAGTCACATGGGTACGGGAAATACACTCCCCGTGCAAAGGAAACAGAGACAGTCACACGGGTACTGGGAAATACACTCCCCCGTGCACAGGAAGCAGAGACAGTCACATGGGTACTGGGAAATACACTCCCCGTGCAAAGGAAACAGAGACAGTCACACGGGTACTGGGAAATACACTCCCCCGTGCACAGGAAGCAGAGACAGTCACATGGGTACCGGGAAATACACTCCCCCGTGCAAAGGAAACAGAGACAGTCACACGGGTACTGGGAAATACACTCCCCCGTGCACAGGAAGCAGAGACAGTCACATGGGTACCGGGAAATACACTCCCCCGTGCAAAGGAAGCAGAGACAGTCACATGGGTACCGGGAAATACACTCACCCGTGCAAAGGAAGCAGAGACAGTCACACGGGTACCGGGAAATACACTCCCCCGTGCAAAGGAAGCAGAGACAGTCACATGGGTACCGGGAAATACACTCCCCCGTGCAAAGGAAGCAGAGACAGTCACACGGGTATCAGGAAATACACTCCCCCGTGCAAAGGAAGCAGAGACAGTCACACGGGTACCGGGAAATACACTCCCCCGTGCAAAGGAAGCAGAGACAGTCACGCGGGTACCGGGAAATACACTCCCCCATGTACAGGAAGCAGAGACAGTCACACGGGTACCGGGAAATACACTCCCCCGGGCAAAGGAAGCAGAGACAGTCACACGGGTACCGGGAAATACACTCCCCCGTGCAAAGGAAGCAGAGACAGTCACACGGGTACCGAGAAATACACTCCCCCGTGCAAAGGAAGCAGAGACAGTCACATGGGTACCAGGAAATACACTCCCCCGTGCAAAGGAAGCAGAGACAGTCACACGGGTACCGGGAAATACACTCCCCCGTGCAAAGGAAGCAGAGACAGTCACATGGGTACCGGGAAATACACTCCCCCGTGCAAAGGAAGCAGAGACAGTCACACGGGTACCGGGAAATACACTCCCCCGTGCAAAGGAAGCAGAGACAGTCACACGGGTACCGGGAAATACACTCCCCCGTGCAAAGGAAGCAGAGACAGTCACATGGGTACCGGGAAATACACTCCCCCGTGCAAAGGAAGCAGAGACAGTCACACGGGTACCGGGAAATACACTCCCCCGTGCAAAGGAAGCAGAGACAGTCACATGGGTACCGGGAAATACACTCCCCCGTGCAAAGGAAGCAGAGACAGTCACACGGGTACCGGGAAATACACTCCCCCGTGCAAAGGAAGCAGAGACAGTCACACGGGTACCAGGAAATACACTCCCCCGTGCACAGGAAGCAGAGACAGTCACATGGGGTACCGGGAAATACACTCCCCCGTGCAAAGGAAGCAGAGACAGTCACACGGGTACCGGGAAATACACTCCCCCGTGCAAAGGAAGCAGAGACAGTCACGCGGGTACCAGGAAATACACTCCCCCGTGCACAGGAAGCAGAGACAGTCACATGGGTACCGGGAAATACACTCCCCCGTGCAAAGGAAACAGAGACAGTCACACGGGTACTGGGAAATACACTCCCCCGTGCACAGGAAGCAGAGACAGTCACATGGGTACCGGGAAATACACTCCCCCGTGCAAAGGAAACAGAGACAGTCACACGGGTACCAGGAAATACACTCCCCCGTGCACAGGAAGCAGAGACAGTCACATGGGTACCGGGAAATACACTCCCCCGTGCAAAGGAAACAGAGACAGTCACACGGGTACTGGGAAATACACTCCCCCGTGCACAGGAAGCAGAGACAGTCACATGGGTACTGGGAAATACACTCCCCCGTGCAAAGGAAACAGAGACAGTCACACGGGTACTGGGAAATACACTCCCCCGTGCACAGGAAGCAGAGACAGTCACATGGGTACCGGGAAATACACTCCCCCGTGCAAAGGAAACAGAGACAGTCACACGGGTACCAGGAAATACACTCCCCCGTGCACAGGAAGCAGAGACAGTCACATGGGTACCGGGAAATACACTCCCCCGTGCAAAGGAAACAGAGACAGTCACACGGGTACTGGGAAATACACTCCCCCGTGCACAGGAAGCAGAGACAGTCACATGGGTACTGGGAAATACACTCCCCCGTGCAAAGGAAACAGAGACAGTCACACGGGTACTGGGAAATACACTCCCCCGTGCACAGGAAGCAGAGACAGTCACATGGGTACCGGGAAATACACTCCCCCGTGCAAAGGAAACAGAGACAGTCACACGGGTACTGGGAAATACACTCCCCCGTGCACAGGAAGCAGAGGACAGTCACATGGGTACCGGGAAATACACTCCCCCGTGCAAAGGAAGCAGAGACAGTCACATGGGTACCGGGAAATACACTCACCCGTGCAAAGGAAGCAGAGACAGTCACACGGGTACCAGGAAATACACTCCCCCGTGCAAAGGAAGCAGAGACAGTCACATGGGTACCAGGAAATACACTCCCCCGTGCAAAGGAAGCAGAGACAGTCACACGGGTACCGGGAAATACACTCCCCCGTGCAAAGGAAGCAGAGACAGTCACACGGGTACCGGGAAATACACTCCCCCGTGCAAAGGAAGCAGAGACAGTCACGCGGGTACCGGGAAATACACTCCCCCGTGTACAGGAAGCAGAGACAGTCACACGGGTACCGGGAAATACACTCCCCCGGGCAAAGGAAGCAGAGACAGTCACACGGGTACCGGGAAATACACTCCCCCGTGCAAAGGAAGCAGAGACAGTCACACGGGTACAGAGAAATACACTCCCCCGTGCAAAGGAAGCAGAGACAGTCACATGGGTACCAGGAAATACACTCCCCCGTGCAAAGGAAGCAGAGACAGTCACACGGGTACTGGGAAATACACTCCCCCGTGCAAAGGAAGCAGAGACAGTCACATGGGTACCAGGAAATACACTCCCCGTGCAAAGGAAGCAGAGACAGTCACACGGGTACCGGGAAATACACTCCCCCGTGCAAAGGAAGCAGAGACAGTCACACGGGTACCGGGAAATACACTCCCCCGTGCAAAGGAAGCAGAGACAGTCACATGGGTACCAGGAAATACACTCCCCCGTGCAAAGGAAGCAGAGACAGTCACACGGGTACCGGGAAATACACTCCCCCGTGCAAAGGAAGCAGAGACAGTCACATGGGTACCAGGAATACACTCCCCCGTGCAAAGGAGGCAGAGACAGTCACACGGGTACCGGGAAATACACTCCCCCGTGCACAGGAAGCAGAGACAGTCACACGGGTACCGGGAAATACACTCCCCCCGTGCAAAGGAAGCAGAGACAGTCACACGGGTACCGGGAAATACACTCCCTCGTGCAAAGGAAGCAGAGACAGTCACACGGGTACCGGGAAATACACTCCCCCCGTGCAAAGGAAGCAGAGACAGTCACACGGGTACCGGGAAATACACTCCCCCGTGCAAAGGAAACAGAGACAGTCACATGGGTACCGGGAAATACACTCCCCCGTGCAAAGGAAGCAGAGACAGTCACACGGGTACCGGGAAATACACTCCCCCCGTGCAAAGGAAGCAGAGACAGTCACATGGGTACCGGGAAATACACTCCCCCGTGCAAAGGAAGCAGAGACAGTCACACGGGTACCGGGAAATACACTCCACCGTGCAAAGGAAGCAGAGACAGTCACACGGGTACCAGGAAATACACTCCCCCGTGCACAGGAAGCAGAGACAGTCACATTGGTACCGGGAAATACACTCCCCCGTGCAAAGGAAACAGAGACAGTCACACGGGTACTGGGAAATACACTCCCCCGTGCACAGGAAGCAGAGACAGTCACATGGGTACCGGGAAATACACTCCCCCGTGCAAAGGAAGCAGAGACAGTCACACGGATACCGGGAAATACACTCCCCCGTGCAAAGGAAGCAGAGACAGTCACACGGGTACCGGGAAATACACTCCCCCGTGCAAAGGAAGCAGAGACAGTCACATGGGTACCAGGAAATACACTCCCCCGTGCAAAGGAAGCAGAGACAGTCACACGGGTACCGGGAAATACACTCCCCCGTGCAAAGGAAGCAGAGACAGTCACATGGGTACCAGGAAATACACTCCCCCGTGCAAAGGAAGCAGAGACAGTCACACGGGTACCGGGAAATACACTCCCCCGTGCAAAGGAAGCAGAGACAGTCACACGGGTACCGGGAAATACACTCCCCCGTGCAAAGGAAGCAGAGACAGTCACATGGGTACCAGGAAATACACTCCCCCGTGCACAGGAAGCAGAGACAGTCACATGGGTACCAGGAAATACACTCCCCCGTGCAAAGGAAGCAGAGACAGTCACATGGGTACCAGGAAATACACTCCCCCGTGCAAAGGAAGCAGAGACAGTCACACGGGTACCGGGAAATACACTCCCCCGTGCAAAGGAAGCAGAGACAGTCACATGGGTACCAGGAAATACACTCCCCCGTGCAAAGGAAGCAGAGACAGTCACACGGGTACCGGGAAATACACTCCCCCGTGCAAAGGAAGCAGAGACAGTCACACGGGTACCAGGAAATACACTCCCCCGTGCAAAGGAAGCAGAGACAGTCACACGGGTACCGGGAAATACACTCCCCCGTGCAAAGGAAGCAGAGACAGTCACACGGGTACTAGGGAAATACACTCCCCCGTGCAAAGGAAGCAGAGACAGTCACACGGGTACTAGGGAAATACACTCCCCCGTGCAATCAGAAATAAGGATTATAACTTGTACAGGAATGAGTAGATTATTACTTCCAGGCAGTGGACCTTCCCATGATTGGTACATTACATTCCCAATGCCCCAATTCTGTGCCAGCGCCCCCTGTAGGTGGGCAGTGTACGGAATGGATCAATGGGATAATATAATGGCCACGTAGCAGCGCAGAGGAAAGCATGTCATGGAAATCCTCATTTGCCCTGGTTTGCTCCTAAGATGGACACCATGAAGCTGGGCACTTACAGACACATAATATCAATATACTGGGTGTGGCCAAACGTAGCCACACCCACAGCTGATAATGGCCAGATTAGAGGCAGTTTGGGCCTCTGCCCCGTGTGAAACAGACCCCCCCCCCAATGATTCTGCTGCGCCGGTTCCATTGCCTGCTTTTCTCTCTCCCCTCCTCACCTGTAAGACAAAGACAAACACAGAGAGATAGTTGTTATACAGAGACTGCTGCAGACTGCAGTGGTATCAGGGCATCCAGGGGTGAGTGACAGAGCTTGGGGCAGTTCCTGGGAACCATCACAGATCTGTCAGTTCCACCCTAGGATTTTGTCCTTATTTGTAAGTCGTTTTACATTTTCGGTGTTGGATTTCCCATTTTCTTAAATCTTCGCTCAGAGGCCCCGGGGTGTAACGTTACCTCTGTAGGCTGCGGCGGCTGTTTTCTGCATTCCTTCTAAATATCCCATTTATCAAAGTGTTTTTTATTTTTATTATTTTTTGTAATCTTTCCTTTAAACTAAATTGGCTTTTGTGTAGGGCTTTATTGTAACATGTATTCAGCAGGAACAGCCCCCTAAGTTTGCCCATAGCCTGTACAGAGAGATACCATAAAACTATGGCACATAGGGATTCCCCTGTACTAAGCACAATTCAGCAGGAACAGCCCCCTAAGTTTGCTCATAGCCTGTACAGAGAGATACCATAAAACTATGGCACATAGGGATTCCCCTGTACTAAGCACAATTCAGCAGGAACAGCCCCCTAAGTTTGCTCATAGCCTTTACAGAGAGATACCATAAAACTATGGCACATAGGGATTCCCCTGTACTAAGCACAATTCAGCAGGAACAGCCCCCTAAGTTTGCTCATAGCCTGTACAGAGAGATACCATAAAACTATGGCACCTAGGGATTCCCCTGTACTAAGCACAATTCAGCAGGAACAGCCCCCTAAGTTTGCCCATAGCCTGTACAGAGAGATACCATAAAACTATGGCACATAGGGATTCCCCTGTACTAAGCACAATTCAGCAGGAACAGCCCCCTAAGTTTGCCCATAGCCTTTACAGAGAGATACCATAAAACTATGGCACCTAGGGATTCCCCTGTACTAAGCACAATTCAGCAGGAACAGCCCCCTAAGTTTGCCCATAGCCTGTACAGAGAGATACCATAAAACTATGGCACATAGGGATTCCCCTGTACTAAGCACAATTCAGCAGGAACAGCCCCCTAAGTTTGCTCATGGCCTGTACAGAGAGATACCATAAAACTATGGCACATAGGGATTCTCCTGTACTAAGCACAATTCAGCAGGAACAGCCCCCTAAGTTTGCCCATAGCCTGTACAGAGAGATACCATAAAACTATGGCACATAGGGATTCTCCTGTACTAAGCACAATTCAGCAGGAACAGCCCCCTAAGTTTGCCCATAGCCTGTACAGAGAGATACCATAAAACTATGGCACATAGGGATTCCCCTGTACTAAGCACAATTCAGCAGGAACAGCCCCTAAGTTTGCTCATAGCCTGTACAGAGAGATACCATAAAACTATGGCACATAGGGATTCTCCTGTACTAAGCACAATTCAGCAGGAACAGCCCCCTAAGTTTGCTCATAGCCTGTACAGAGAGATACCATAAAACTATGGCACATAGGGATTCCCCTGTACTAAGCACAATTCAGCAGGAACAGCCCCCTAAGTTTGCTCATAGCCTGTAGAGAGAACAACAGGGCCCAATGGGCTACATCTCAGGCTAGTGACCAGTAGATCTGCTTGTTTTCTTACTGTAGTGCAAGTTTGCCGCTCTCCGTTGCTAGGGTCGCACCTTAGCAAATTTTCCCATTCTTTACTGCTATCATTGTTTATTACAAAGGCAAGAAAATGTCATTTTTTCACAGCGTTCTTGGGAGGGAAGGTGCCCGCGGGGCAGATGATTATTATTATTATTAACATTTATTTATAAAGCGCCAACATATTCCGTAGAGCTGTACATTGGACATACAGAGTGACATATAAAGCACCCAATATGAGACACCCGGTACCCCCTGAGCCCCACGGAGAGAGTGCAGCGGCCCCAGGGCCAGAGACCTGACCCCATAAAGCTCTGTTAGCGCTGAGCTACAACACAGGCTCTCATTATAGGGCACTCTCATTATACACAGTGTCTGTCTCATCGACAGGGGCCTCTCACACTGTACAAAGGATGTCTCTCTCTCTAATATTCCAAATATGCTCCTGAGAAAACACTCAGGGACACTTGAGTTTCTTCCCCACTCACATTATTATATATTATACACCTGCCGTCGTCACCTCTCCAGTGACACCCAGTGGCTCATTCTGGCATTGCAAGGCCCCCCTACCTCCCACTTGTATTAGCCAGGAATCCCCCCTTAAACCATAGTTTTCCACAACCACTCGGAAAAAAATATATTTTTAATTGCAGCCCAAAGGGGCGTTGGGCAAATCTGGCTGATTATCTGCCCCAGAATGTGACGCTTTGTCTTTAGGAAGGTTGGGCAACTTGGAAATGGATCTGTGCCACTGTGACAGAATGCTCTGTTATACAGATAGCTAGAATCTCAGCCATAAAGCAGGGCAGGACTGCTGCTTACAATGGGGGGATCAGATAGGGTCTGTGCCACTGTGACAGAATGCTCTGTTATACAGATAGCTAGAATCTCAGCCATAAAGCAGGGCAGGACTGCTGCTTACAATGGGGGGATCAGATAGGATCTGTGCCACTGTGACAGAATGCTCTGTTATACAGATAGCTAGAATCTCAGCCATAAAGCAGGGCAGGACTGCTGCTTACAATGGGGGATCAGATAGGATCTGTGTCACTGTGACAGAATGCTCTGTTATACAGATAGCTAGAATCTCAGCCATAAAGCAGGGCAGGACTGCTGCTTACAATGGGGGGATCAGATAGGATCTGTGCCACTGTGACAGAATGCTCTGTTATACAGATAGCTAGAATCTCAGCCATAAAGCAGGGCAGGACTGCTGCTTACAATGGGGGGATCAGATAGGATCTGTGCCACTGTGACAGAATGCTCTGTTATACAGATAGCTAGAATCTCAGCCATAAAGCAGGGCAGGACTGCTGCTTACAATGGGGGGGGATCAGATAGGATCTGTGCCACTGTGACAGAATGCTCTGTTATACAGATAGCTAGAATCTCAGCCATAAAGCAGGGCAGGACTGCTGCTTACAATGGGGGGGGGGATCAGATAGGATCTGTGCCACTGTGTCCCTTAAATTAGCCCAAGTGAATGGCTTTGCTTGGGGGGGGGGGGTATAACTGTAGCTGCTGATTTCCCATAAGTCTGACTGCTGAGCTGGAAGCAAATCATATTTTAGTACATATGACATGGGGCAGCCTCTGCCTGTAGGAATCTGTCCAAATTGGCAGTTTGGATTTTGTGTCGGTATAAAACCAGCCTGTACTTGCTGTGTGGGGATATTAAGGGAGGAAGGAATGTGCAGAGCTGTCAGCCCTACAGAATAATGGGAGTCCACCAACAATCCCTACAGCCAATAGCCAGGAACCCACTAGGTACTGCCCCACCCCCCCCCCCATGTCTGGCTGAGATGTACTGGCCCAAAGTGCCCCGACCCTCATGGCTACTGCCCCACTGCCCAATATCCATTCATTCCTCATTCTCACTGGGTTTATAGTTATGTGTAACTGTCACTGTGTCTGTCCCTTTCCCTTCCCTGTACTGCTGGTTCTGACTCCTGATACAACTCCCCAATACCCATTCATTCCTCATTCTCACTGGGTTTATAGTTATGTGTAACTGTCACTGTGTCTGTCCCTTTCCCTTCCCTGCACTGCTGGTTCTGACTCCTGATACAACTCCCCAATACCCATTCATTCCTCATTCTCACTGGGTTTATAGTTATGTGTAACTGTCACTGTGTCTGTCCCTTTCCCTTCCCTGCACTGCTGGTTCTGACTCCTGATACAACTCCCCAATATCCATTCATCCCTCATTCTCACTGGGTTTATAGTTATGTGTAACTGTCACTGTGTCTGTCCCTTTCCCTTCCCTGCACTGCTGGTTCTGACTCCTGATACAACTCCCCAATATCCATTCATCCCTCATTCTCACTGGGTTTATAGTTATGTGTAACTGTCACTGTGTCTGTCCCTTTCCCTTCCCTGCACTGCTGGTTCTGACTCCTGATACAACTCCCCAATATCCATTCATTCCTCATTCCCACTGAAATCCCATAACCTGACTGCCCTTACAGTAAGGAACCCCTTCCTATGCTGATGGTGAGATCCCCTTCCCCCCCCCACCCCCAATGTATCACTCTTTCCCCCTCTCTGGGTAGGGAACCCCATAACCTGACTGCCCTTACAGTAAGGAACCCCTTCCTATGCTGATGGTGAGATCCCCTTCCCCCTCCCCACCCCCAATGAATCACTCATTCCCCCTCTCTGGGTAGGGAACCCCATAACCTGACTGCCCTTACAGTAAGGAACCCCTTCCTATGCTGTTGGTGAGATCCCCTTTCCCCCCCACCCCCAATGAATCACTCATTCCCAACCTGACTGCGTTTGATTGGCACCAATGTAGATTTAATCCCAGGCAGCGTTTTCAGTGGTTTCCAAAAATAAGTGACATTGGAGATCCAGTTCCGTCTCCCTTTCCCAGTTACAGAAGAGCAGCTTTGAAGTGGGACAGATTGGGATCAGTGACAGATCGGTACCTGCGGGGAGTTACAGGTGTGATACCCACTAACAGCCGCTCCCGGCCCCCAGTAAGAGAAGCTTCAATGGCCGACATTGTTCAGCCGAAAGCTCAGAGAAGCCACAGAGAGATCGCAATGCTTGGCTGGATTCCCCCTGTATTGTGCTCCGTCCATAGAGAGACACCAGATACCAACCCAGTAACATTACCCACCCATCCCCGGGCCACAGGCCCCGCTCTCTCTTATTCAGCGTGTCCCATCATGCACTCTGGGAAATATATCCAGATCTCTGTCCACTTACTGTGTGCCCAGAACATTCCCTCTCTGTATATTTGTATTTATACATATGGGTAGGGGGTGCCATAGTGTTTCCCTTAGACAGTACAGTATGGGGGTACAGCTTATTGTGTGCCCAGAACATTCCCTCTCTGTATATTTGTATTTATACATATGGGTAGGGGGTGCCATAGTGTTTCCCTTAGACAGTACAGTATGGGGGTACAGCTTATTGTGTGCCCAGAACATTCCTTCTCTGTATATTTGTATTTATACATATGGGTAGGGGGTGCCATAGTGTTTCCCTTAGACAGTACAGTATGGGGTACAGCTTATTGTGTGCCCAGAACATTCCTTCTCTGTATATTTGTATTTATACATATGGGTAGGAGGTGCCATAGTGTTTCCCTTAGACAGTACAGTATGGGGTACAGCTTATTGTGTGCCCAGAACATTCCTTCTCTGTATATTTGTATTTATACATATGGGTAGGAGGTGCCATAGTGTTTCCCTTAGACAGTACAGTATGGGGGTACAGCTTATTGTGTGCCCAGAACATTCCCTCTCTGTATATTTGTATTTATACATATGGGAGGGAGGTGCCATAGTGTTTCCCTTAGACAGTACAGTATGGGGGTACAGCTTATTGTGTGCCCAGAACATTCCTTCCCTGTATATTATCTATAGTCATGCAATGGGAGCTGCCATGTTGCTTGCTCTGCATTATTATCTGGCAGACATTGCCACCTGCTGGCCACAGGGAGTATTTACACCAGACAAGCCATGTTGTTCTGTGAATAAGATGTGACTCAATACATTATTTATTCCAAGTGGAATGACACTGAGAGAATTTTTTCGGGGAAAGAGAAAATCTTCTTCCCTTCCACCCCGACGACGTTTATTTCACGTGGAATAGAGAATTAAAGGCAAAGTCTGCAGAGCAGTAGGAATACAGTGGCCCCTGCAGTGAACAGTTGGGGGTATTTTGCCCTTGGCCCTTAGCCCCTCCCCCATGTACAGGAATAAGAGTAAAGCAGACTAATTGCATGTTGTCAGCCTGAGGCTCCACGGCGCCTCCTATAGGACGGGACAGTGCCAATCAGATGTCATCTCTCCTGCGTTGCTACGCTGCGGGCTGGTTGCCGGGCTGTCTCCCATAGTAGCCGCCTGTGTGTATTTGGGGGGGATTTGCAGCACCTCTCCCAGTATTAGACTAATCCCTGTCGGGACTTCACCTTTACAATAGGGAGGTCACAGATCAGCTTGTTTGGTGGGGGGGGGGGGGCTGCCGGCCGCTGACAGATAGCCCAGGGGGGGCTGCATGGAGGGGCCGCTAATTCCCTGTTTCCAAATCAGGCCTAATCCCTAAATCTCGGGATCAACACCAAGGAGAGGTTGTGGCCTCGCTCCCAAATATTTTCCCATGATCCGGGTCTGTGACCCCTTCGGGTTCTTAGTGTCAGCAACTGGGGGGGGCAAATAGCCTGCTCAGCGCTATGGGGCATCGGGGCCCAACCAGGGGCCAAACAGAAGTTGTACTGTATATAAGAACTATTTGCACCTTTATACACAAAAGCTGTTAATGCAGATTGGCATCGGGCCCCTTCTATTAGATTTTCTTTTAATTCTATTAATGATCGGCCATATTGTTCTGCCTCAGTCTGTTCTGAGGTTTAAACCATTACACAATGAAAAGTGCACAATTGAAAAGAGGCTCTGCCTGGGGGGTACAGAGATGTAGGGAAGCCCTGCCTGGGGGGTACAGAGATGTAGGGAAGCCCTGCCTGGGGGGGTACAGAGATGTAGGGAAGCCCTGCCTGGGGGGTACAGAGATGTAGGGAAGCCCTGCCTGGGGGGGTACAGAGATGTAGGGAAGCCCTGCCTGGGGGGTACAGAGATGTAGGAAGCCCTGCCTGGGGGGGTACAGAGATGTAGGGAAGCCCTGCCTGGGGGGTACAGAGATGTAGGGAAGCCCTGCCTGGGGGTACAGAGATGTAGGGAAGCCCTGCCTCGGGGGTACAGAGATGTAGGGAAGCCCTGCCTGGGGGGTACAGAGATGTAGGGAAGCCCTGCCTGGGGGGTACAGAGATGTAGGGAAGCCCTGCCTGGGGGGTACAGAGATGTAGGGAAGCCCTGCCTGGGGGGGTACAGAGATGTAGGGAAGCCCTGCCTGGGGGGTACAGAGATGTAGGGAAGCCCTGCCTGGGGGGGTACAGAGATGTAGGGAAGCCCTGCCTGGGGGGTACAGAGATGTAGGGAAGCCCTGCCTGGGGGGTACAGAGGTGTAGGGAAGCCCTACCTGGGGGTACAGAGATGTAGGGAAGCCCTGCCTGGGGGGTACAGAGATGTAGGGAAGCCCTGCCTGGGGGGTACAGAGATGTAGGGAAGCCCTGCCTGGGGGTACAGAGATGTAGGGAAGCCCTGCCTGGGGGGTACAGAGATGTAGGGAAGCCCTGCCTGGGGGGTACAGAGATGTAGGGAAGCCCTGCCTGGGGGGTACAGAGATGTAGGGAAGCCCTGCCTGGGGGGGTACAGAGATGTAGGGAGCCCTGCCTGGGGGGTACAGAGATGTAGGGAAGCCCTGCCCTGGGGGGTACAGAGGTGTAGGGAAGCCCTGCCTGGGGGGTACAGAGATGTAGGGAGCCCTGCCTGGGGGTACAGAGATGTAGGGAGCCCTGCCTGGAGGGTACAGAGATGTAGGGAAGCCCTGCCTGGAGGGTACAGAGATGTTAGGGAAGCCCTGCCTGGGGGGTACAGAGATGTAGGGAAGCCCTGCCTGAGGGGTACAGAGATGTAGGGAAGCCCTGCCTGAGGGGTACAGAGATGTAGGGAAGCCCTGCCTGGGGGGTACAGAGATGTAGGGAAGCCCTGCCTGAGGGGTACAGAGATGTAGGGAAGCCCTGCCTGGGGGGGTACAGAGATGTAGGGAAGCCCTGCCTGGGGGGGTACAGAGATGTAGGGAAGCCCTGCCTGGGGGGGTACAGAGATGTAGGGAAGCCCTGCCTGGGGGGTACAGAGATGTAGGGAAGCCCTGCCTGGGGGGGGTACAGAGATGTAGGGAAGCCCTGCCTGGGGGGTACAGAGATGTAGGGAAGCCCTGCCTGGGGGGTACAGAGATGTAGGGAAGCCCCTGCCTGGGGGGTACAGAGATGTAGGAAGCCCTGCCTGGGGGGGGTACAGAGATGTAGGGAAGCCCTGCCTGGGGGGGTACAGAGATGTAGGAAGCCCTGCCTGGGGGTACAGAGATGTAGGGAAGCCCTTCCTGAGGGGTACAGAGATGTAGGGAAACCCTGCCTGGGGGGTACAGAGATGGTGAGGAGCCCTGCCTGGGGGGTACAGAGATGTAGGGAAGCCCTGCCTGGGGGGTACAGAGATGTAGGGAAGCCCTGCCTGAGGGGTACAGAGATGTAGGGAAGCCCTGCCTGGGGGGTACAGAGATGGTGAGGAGCCCTGCCTGGAGGGTACAGAGATGTAGGGAAGCCCTGCCTGGGGGGTACAGAGATGGTGAGGAGCCCTGCCTGGGGGGGGGTACAGAGATGGTGAGGAGCCCTGCCTGGGGGGTACAGAGATGGTGAGGAGCCCTGCCTGGGGGGTACAGAGATGGTGAGGAGCCCTGCCTGGGGGGTACAGAGATGGTGAGGAGCCCTGCCTGGGGGGTACAGAGATGGTGAGGAGCCCTGCCTGGGGGGTACAGAGATGGTGAGGAGCCCTGCCTGGGGGGGTCTCAGTGCAGAACACTAGAGCCGGCCAAGGAGACATTTTTGCCTTTCTAAGAATCTGATGCTGAAATAATTGGGCGGCGCCTCTGTCCGAGCATATTTGGCGCTTGTTCCCCTTTAATGATCGTCACTCAGTCCGTAACCGTAGAATCCGATCCCCCCTCATTTCTGGGCCAGCAAACCAAAGATATTTTAGAACTTTCCCAAGGTCACGGGAGCCCAGCGCCGGCCCAGATAGAGCGACACCGGTTTCCCATCTCCGCTTTTTGGGGGGGGGGGGGGTAATTGCAGCAAACTGAACAAACACAACTGAGAGTGAATGCGGCCAAGTAGGCGCTGAAATGGGGCGGCCCCCTGATTGGCTCAGGGACCTTCCTATTCCCAGCACTGCCCGAGGCATGACTTCTGGTTTGGGCAGGGGGCGGGGCTTGTGGTCTGGGCATTGAGCTGATACATTAGCCAATCACGTCTCTAGGATTTGGGTCTTCGAGAGAAACCCAGAAGGAAATAGGGGGCAATATATATTGTGTTTATACATCACCCCCATAATCACCGGGGAGGGTAATTAGTGGCTTGGGCTGCAGCATCGCTTGGCTCTTATGTTTCATTTGTGGGTTCCACTTCTCCAAAGAAGACGAGATCTTCATTCCCGTATTAACCGCACCCCCATTACCTGCGGGAACCATTCACTCTGCAGCCTTAAAGGGCCCTCGTACTGTTTTACTGAAGCCCTGTAGCAGGAATGCTCTGGGCACACAATAAGCTCCACCCCCCATACTGTACTTTCTAAGGGAAACACTATGGCACCTCCTACCCATATGTATAAATACAAATATACAGAGAGGGAATGTTCTGGGCACACAATAAGCTGTACCCCCATACTGTACTGTCTAAGGGAAACACTATGGCACCCCCTACCCATATGTATAAATACAAATATACAGAGAGGGAATGTTCTGGGCACACAATAAGCTGTACCCCCATACTGTACTGTCTAAGGGAAACACTATGGCACCTCCTACCCATATGTATAAATACAAATATACAGAGAAGGAATGTTCTGGGCACACAATAAGCTGTACCCCCATACTGTACTGTCTAAGGGAAACACTATGGCACCCCCTACCCATATGTATAAATACAAATATACAGAGAAGGAATGTTCTGGGCACACAATAAGCTGTACCCCCATACTGTACTGTCTAACAAAAACACTGTGGCACCTCCTACCCATATGTATAAATACAAATATACAGAGAGGGAATGTTCTGGGCACACAATAAGCTGTACCCCCATACTGTACTGTCTAAGGGAAACACTATGGCACCTCCTACCCATATGTATAAATACAAATATACAGAGAAGGAATGTTCTGGGCACACAATAAGCTGTACCCCCATACTGTACTGTCTAAGGGAAACACTATGGCACCTCCTACCCATATGTATAAAATACAAATATACAGAGAAGGAATGTTCTGGGCACACAATAAGCTGTACCCCCATACTGTACTGTCTAAGGGAAACACTATGGCACCCCTACCCATATGTATAAATACAAATATACAGAGAAGGAATGTTCTGGGCACACAATAAGCCTGTACCCCCATACTGTACTGTCTAAGGGAAACACTATGGCACCCCTACCCATATGTATAAATACAAATATACAGAGAAGGAATGTTCTGGGCACACAATAAGCTGTACCCCATACTGTACTGTCTCTAAGGGAAACCACTATGGCACCCCCTACCCATATGTATAAATACAAATATACAGAGAGGGAATGTTCTGGGCACACAATAAGCTGTACCCCCATACTGTACTGTCTAAGGGAACACTATGGCACCCCCTACCCATATGTATAAATACAAATATACAGAGAAGGAATGTTCTGGGCACACAATAAGCTGTACCCCCATACTGTACTGTCTAAGGGAAACACTATGGCACCCCCTACCCATATGTATAAATACAAATATACAGAGAGGGAATGTTCTGGGCACACAATAAGCTGTACCCCATACTGTACTGTCTCTAAGGGAAACACTATGGCACCCCCTACCCATATGTATAAATACAAATATACAGAGAGGGAATGTTCTGGGCACACAATAAGCTGTACCCCATACTGTACTGTCTAAGGGAAACACTATGGCACCCCCTACCCATATGTATAAATACAAATATACAGAGAAGGAATGTTCTGGGCACACAATAAGCTGTACCCCCATACTGTACTGTCTAAGGGAAACACTATGGCACCCCTACCCATATGTATAAATACAAATATACAGAGAAGGAATGCTCTGGGCACACAATAAGCTGTACCCCATACTGTACTGTCTAAGGGAAACACTATGGCACCTCCTACCCATATGTATAAATACAAATATACAGAGAAGGAATGTTCTGGGCACACAATAAGCTGTACCCCCATACTGTACTGTCTAAGGGAAAACACTATGGCACCCCCTACCCATATGTATAAATACAAATATACAGAGAAGGAATGTTCTGGGCACACAATAAGCTGTACCCCCATACTGTACTGTCTAAGGGAAACACTATGGCACCCCCTACCCATATGTATAAATACAAATATACAGAGAAGGAATGTTCTGGGCACACAATAAGCTGTACCCCCATACTGTACTGTCTAAGGGAAACACTATGCACCCCCTACCCATATGTATAAATACAAATATACAGAGAGGGAATGTTCTGGGCACACAATAAGCTGTACCCCCATACTGTACTGTCTAAGGGAAACACTATGGCACCCCCTACCCATATGTATAAATACAAATATACAGAGAAGGAATGTTCTGGGCACACAATAAGCTGTACCCCCATACTGTACTGTCTAAGGGAAACACTATGGCACCCCCTACCCATATGTATAAATACAAATATACAGAGAAGGAATGTTCTGGGCATCCAATAAGCTGTTGCCCAATCACAGTGACACAACAACACAAATAAAAATGTGCTTTATTCCGATACACAGAGATTACAGGATAAAATACAGAGACAGATTTATCTGCATTGAAACGCGTTGATCCCATTCTCTGAATACAAACCAGTCACAATCATTAGGTGACAGTTGGTGCAGGAGTGAGTGGCACCCAGTAGAGCAGCAAGGAATGTCGAAAAAATAAAAACATCACTGGACGACATCAGACAGCGCCACATAAAGGGCGAAATGCGTCGCGTTAAATCCCACGTCCCACCATTGGGCTCTTGGTTTTAGTGTTAAAGGGGAACTTCACCCACACACTTTCCGTCGTACATTCAGGATTGGAGGAAGACAATGATCTGGGGATTGAGGGGGGTACATGGGGTATTCTAGTGAGGGGCCCTGTGCCCCAATTGGTGAGTTATGGAGAGGCCAGGAAGTGGGCGTAGTTAGGACAGATCATGGGAACAGTTTTGCATATTTTGGGCCCTGTCTTTTTTAAGGGTGAGATTTTTTTTTTATTTGGGGTGTCATTCAGTTTATGGCCCCGGGGGGGAGTCGGCCTGAGGGGAACTTTTCCTATGAACTTGGAATAGTCACATTTTTTTTTATTTTACACTTTTTGGATAAAATTTTGCCTTTTCTCCGGGACTGTTTCTAAACTGCTTCCTAATTGGTCCTGGTACTGTAGGAAGTGTCCTGATTGGTCACAGTTCCATGGCTTTCCTTGAGGTCCAATTGGTCAATTTATAAAGTTTATATAGTTCATGGCATAAAGGGTTAGGGATAGGGTTAGGGATAGGTTTAAGTTTAGGGTTAGGGTTAGGGATAGGGTTAGGGTTAGGGTTAGGGTTAGGGATAGGGTTAGGGATAGGTTTAAGTTTAGGGTTAGGGTTAGGGATAGGGTTAGGGTTAGGGTTAGGGATAGGGATAGGGTTAGGGATAGGGTTAGGGATAGGGTTAGGGATAGGGATAGGGTTAAGGGATAGGGTTAGGGATAAGGTTAGGGATAGGGATAGGTTAGGGATAGGGATAGGGTTAGGGATAGGGTTAGGGATAGGGTTAGGGATAGGGATAGGGTTAGGGATAGGGTTAGGGATAAGGTTAGGGATAGGGATAGGGATAGGGTTAGGGATAGGGTTAGGGATAGGTTTAAGTTTAGGGTTAGGGTTAGGGATAGGGTTAGGGTTAGGGATAGGGATAGGGTTAGGGATAGGGTTAGGGAATAGGGTTAGGATAGGGATAGGGTTAGGGGATAGGGTTAGGGATAGGGTTAGGGATAGGGTTAAGGGATAGGGTTAGGGATAGGTTTAAGTTTAGGGTTAGGGTTAGGGATAGGGTTAGGGTAGGGTAGGGATAGGAGGTTAGGGATAGGGGAGGGTTAGGGATAGGGATAGGGTTAGGGATAGGGTTAGGGATAGGGTTAGGGATAGGGATAGGGTTAGGGATAGGGATAGGGTTAGGGATAGGGTTAGGGATAGGGTTAGGGATAGGGATAGGGTTAGGGATAGGGTTAGGGATAGGGTTAGGGATAGGGTTAGGGATAGGGTTAGGGATAGGGTTAGGGATAGGGTTAGGGATAGGGTTAGGGATAGGTTTAAGTTTAGGGTTAGGGTTAGGGATAGGGTTAGGGTTAGGGTTAGGGATAGGGATAGGGTTAGGGATAGGGTTAGGGATAGGGATAGGGATAGGTTTAAGTTTAGGGTTAGGGTTAGGGATAGGGATAGGGATAGGGTTAGGGATAGGGTTAGGGATAGGGTTAGGGATAGGTTTAAGTTTAGGGTTAGGGTTAGGGATAGGGTTAGGGTTAGGGTTAGGGATAGGGATAGGGTTAGGGATAGGGTTAGGGATAGGGTTAGGGATAGGGATAGGGTTAGGGATAGGGTTAGGGATAAGGTTAGGGATAGGGATAGGGTTAGGGATAGGGATAGGGTTAGGGATAGGGTTAGGGATAGGGTTAGGGATAGGGATAGGGTTAGGGATAGGGTTAGGGATAGGGTTAGGGATAGGGTTAGGGATAGGGTTAGGGATAGGGTTAGGGATAGGGTTAGGGATAGGGATAGGGATAGGGTTAGGGATAGGGTTAGGGTTAGGGATAGGGATAGGGATAGGGTTAGGGATAGGGATAGGGTTAGGGATAGGGATAGGGTTAGGGATAGGGATAGGGATAGGGTTAGGGATAGGGTTAGGGATAGGGTTAGGGATAGGGTTAGGGATAGGGATAGGGATAGGGTTAGGGATAGGGATAGGGTTAGGGATAGGGATAGGGATAGGGTTAGGGATAGGGATAGGGTTAGGGATAGGGATAGGGTTAGGGATAGGGTTAGGGATAGGGATAGGGTTAGGGATAGGGATAGGGTTAGGGATAGGGATAGGGATAGGGTTAGGGATAGGGATAGGGTTAGGGATAGGGTTAGGGTTAGGGATAGGGATAGGGTTAGGGTTAGGGATAGGGTTAGGGATAGGGTTAGGGATAGGGATAGGGTTAGGGTTAGGGATAGGGTTAGGGATAGGGATAGGGATAGGGTTAGGGATAGGGATAGGGTTAGGGTTAGGGTTAGGGTTAGGGATAGGGTTAGGGATAGGGATAGGGATAGGGTTAGGGATAGGGATAGGGTTAGGGATAGGGTTAGGGTTAGGGATAGGGATAGGGTTAGGGATAGGGTTAGGGTTAGGGATAGGGATAGGGTTAGGGATAGGGTTAGGGTTAGGGATAGGGTTAGGGATAGGGTTAGGGATAGGGATAGGGATAGGGATAGGGATAGGGTTAGGGATAGGGTTAGGGTTAGGGATAGGGATAGGGTTAGGGATAGGGATAGGGATAGGGATAGGGTTAGGGATAGGGTTAGGGTTAGGGATAGGGATAGGGTTAGGGATAGGGATAGGGATAGGGATAGGGTTAGGGTTAGGGATAGGGATAGGGTTAGGGTTAGGGATAGGGATAGGGTTAGGGATAGGGATAGGGATAGGGATAGGGTTAGGGATAGGGTTAGGGTTAGGGATAGGGATAGGGATAGGGTTAGGGATAGGGTTAGGGATAGGGATAGGGTTAGGGTTAGGGATAGGGTTAGGGATAGGGATAGGGTTAGGGATAGGGATAGGGTTAGGGTTAGGGATAGGGATAGGGATAGGGTTAGGGTTAGGGTTAGGGTTAGGGATAGGGATAGGGTTAGGGATAGGGTTAGGGTTAGGGATAGGGTTAGGGATAGGGATAGGGTTAGGGATAGGGTTAGGGATAGGGATAGGGATAGGGATAGGGTTAGGGATAGGGTTAGGGTTAGGGATAGGGATAGGGTTAGGGATAGGGATAGGGATAGGGTTAGGGATAGGGTTAGGGTTAGGGATAGGGATAGGGTTAGGGATAGGGTTAGGGATAGGGATAGGGTTAGGGATAGGGTTAGGGTTAGGGATAGGGATAGGGTTAGGGATAGGGTTAGGGATAGGGTTAGGGATAGGGATAGGGATAGGGATAGGGTTAGGGATAGGGTTAGGGTTAGGGATAGGGATAGGGTTAGGGATAGGGATAGGGATAGGGATAGGGTTAGGGATAGGGTTAGGGTTAGGGATAGGGATAGGGTTAGGGATAGGGTTAGGGATAGGGATAGGGTTAGGGATAGGGTTAGGGATAGGGATAGGGTTAGGGATAGGGTTAGGGATAGGGTTAGGGATAGGGTTAGGGATAGGGTTAGGGATAGGGTTAGGGATAGGGTTAGGGATAGGGATAGGGATAGGGTTAGGGATAGGGATAGGGTTAGGGATAGGGTTAGGGATAGGGTTAGGGATAGGGTTAGGGATAGGGATAGGGATAGGGTTAGGGATAGGGATAGGGTTAGGGATAGGGATAGGGATAGGGTTAGGGATAGGGATAGGGTTAGGGATAGGGATAGGGATAGGGATAGGGTTAGGGATAGGGTTAGGGATAGGGATAGGGTTAGGGATAGGGATAGGGTTAGGGATAGGGATAGGGATAGGGTTAGGGATAGGGATAGGGTTAGGGATAGGGTTAGGGTTAGGGATAGGGATAGGGTTAGGGTTAGGGATAGGGTTAGGGATAGGGTTAGGGATAGGGATAGGGTTAGGGTTAGGGATAGGGTTAGGGATAGGGATAGGGATAGGGTTAGGGATAGGGATAGGGTTAGGGTTAGGGTTAGGGTTAGGGATAGGGTTAGGGATAGGATAGGGTTAGGGATAGGGATAGGGTTAGGGATAGGGTTAGGGTTAGGGATAGGGATAGGGTTAGGGATAGGGTTAGGGTTAGGGATAGGGATAGGGTTAGGGATAGGGTTAGGGTTAGGGATAGGGTTAGGGATAGGGTTAGGGATAGGGATAGGGATAGGGATAGGGATAGGGTTAGGGATAGGGTTAGGGTTAGGGATAGGGATAGGGTTAGGGATAGGGATAGGGATAGGGATAGGGATAGGGTTAGGGATAGGGTTAGGGTTAGGGATAGGGATAGGGTTAGGGATAGGGATAGGGATAGGGATAGGGTTAGGGTTAGGGATAGGGATAGGGTTAGGGTTAGGGATAGGGATAGGGTTAGGGATAGGGATAGGGATAGGGATAGGGTTAGGGATAGGGTTAGGGTTAGGGATAGGGATAGGGATAGGGTTAGGGATAGGGTTAGGGATAGGGATAGGGTTAGGGTTAGGGATAGGGTTAGGGATAGGGATAGGGTTAGGGATAGGGATAGGGTTAGGGTTAGGGATAGGGATAGGGATAGGGTTAGGGTTAGGGTTAGGGTTAGGGATAGGGATAGGGTTAGGGATAGGGTTAGGGTTAGGGATAGGGTTAGGGATAGGGTTAGGGATAGGGATAGGGATAGGGATAGGGATAGGGTTAGGGATAGGGTTAGGGTTAGGGATAGGGATAGGGTTAGGGATAGGGATAGGGATAGGGATAGGGATAGGGTTAGGGATAGGGTTAGGGATAGGGATAGGGTTAGGGATAGGGATAGGGATAGGGATAGGGTTAGGGATAGGGTTAGGGATAGGGAGAATGGAGGCAAACCAGTAAATGAACAAGTAACAAACGGCGTATGATACTTGTGTAAGGGTACGTGGGGCGGATCGGGACGTGCCCGACGACACCCGTGATGGCATTCGATCACCCGGTGGATGAGTACCTGGCTTCGGTCCATGGGGACTTTGGTAACCGTCCACCTCTCAGGGGAAGCGCAAGCGGGGAATATTGGGGAGGGTTTGTTATTGCCCGCTCTGGAGAAAAGCTAAAAGGGTAACGTATCCCCCACGCCCGTTCAGTTCAGTCATGTTCTTTTCCCTTCACGGCCGCAGATATCTTGACCGAGTGCGGCGCCGCTGGCCCGCACTATGGGGCGCGCACATAATGCTCCTATCCGGGCAACACATGCGTTCAGGCAGCTTCCGCTGCTCCTGCCCCCGAGCGCGTCAGCAACTGGGCCCGAAGCGGAGGTTTACAGCCGCTCAGACTGCCAACGTAACGAATTGGAGCAGTCGAGTGAGGGGTAGGTAACCCCCATAACCTGACTGGCCTTAACAGTAAGGAACCCCTTCCTATGGCTGATGGTAGATCCCTTTCCTTGCTCCCCACCCCCAATGTATCACTCATCTCCCCTCTCTCTGGTAAGGAACCTCCCATACCGATGACTGCCCTTACAGTAAGGAACGCCTTCCTATGCGGATGGGATGGTCCCCTTTCCTCCCCACCGCCCAAATGTATCACTCATTCCCCTCT
Organism: Xenopus tropicalis; assembly: GCF_000004195.4. Lineage (NCBI taxonomy): Eukaryota > Metazoa > Chordata > Amphibia > Anura > Pipidae > Xenopus > Xenopus tropicalis. The sequence continues at coordinate 3,320,569 of NC_030679.2, read as the reverse complement.
GCTTGGGTAGGTGAACCGCATAACTTGACTTGACCCTTACAGTAAGGTAACCCCTTCCTATGCTCGATGGTGAGATCCCTCTTCTGAGTCACGTCCCCACTCCCCAATGTATCACTCATTTCCCTCTTCTATTGGTAGGGAACCCAGTAACCTGGACTCTCCCTGTACCAGTAAGAGAACCGCCTTCCTCATGCTGATGGTGATGATCTCCCTTTTCCTCCCCCCCCCAATGTATCACTCATCCCCGTCTCTGGGTTATGGGAACCCCATAAACCTGACTGCCCTCTACAGTAAGGCAACCATGTTCCTATGGCTGATGGTGAGATCCCCTTTCCTCCACGCCACAATGATCACTCCATTCCCCCTCTCTGGCGTAGGCGAACCCATAACGCTGACTGGCCCTTACTAGTAAGGAACCCCTTCCTGATGCTATGGTGAGATCCCTTTCCTCCCCGATCAACGCCCAATGTATCACTCATTCCCCTCTCTGGTAGGGAACTTCCATAACCTGACTGCCCTTACAGTAAGAGAACCCTCTTCCTATGCTGTGATGTAGGAGATCCCCTTCCTCTCCCACCGGCCCAATGTATTCACTTCATTTCCCCCTCTCTGGGTAAGGCAATCCCATAACCTGTACTGCCTTACCAGTAAGGAACGCCCTTCCCTAGCTGATGGTGAGGAGTCCCGCTTTCCTCCCCACCCCAATTGTATCACTGCATTCCCCTCTCTGGGTAGGGAATCCCATAACCTGACTGCCCTTACAGTAAGGAAACCCCTTTCGCATGATGACTGATGGTGAGATCCCTTTCCTCCCCACCCCAAATGTATCACTTCCATTCCCCTCTACTGGGTAGGAAATCCCATAATCCTGACTGCCGCTTAACATAAGGAACCCTTCCTATGTGATGGTGAGATCTCTTTCCTCCCACCGCCCAATGCAACTTTTTCAGGAATAAAGGCCTAGAAATGTCCATGGAAGTCGCCCTGGGAGGTTCTATCTGGCCAACGTGAAGGCGCAATCGGTTTGCCCCGTTGCGTATTATGAGTAAATGTGATCATTGTGCCCCCTCGTAACCAATTACAACGATGTAGGCACCCAAGCTCGACAGTAAGCTTTCAAACAAGCCCTGCTGCTCGACTGCACAACCAAGAACTACCGAAACGGCAACGAGGATGCTGTATAAGTGCATCCTTTCACTGCCAAAGATTCTTACAAAAAGAATAATTTTCTAAAAAAAGCCATCTTCCTGCTGCTGACTCTTGGAAACAAGAAAAGCAGAAGCCTCCAATGGTCTCCTCAGTTGTCTCCGTTGTTTTCGAGATCAGACCAGCATGCAGCAGAATATAAAACAGCACTGATTTAGAACTGATGGAGCATTGTGGGTAATAATATACTTTTCATATAAAGTCAGTCCCACCAAGGGTAACATGAGTCTGTAGCTGCGGGGCAGACTGGCACCTACACCTGCCTAGGGCACCCTGTGGGTGCTGTGGCTCAGTACCACCAGCAGGTGTCTCTCTTTCACCAGGACCCTAAAGGGGGTGTTTCATTTGTATGGCAATAAAGAGGAAAAGAAGAAAAAAAGCTTTAGTTACCCTTTACGTAAAATCAAGTAAATGCCATGCACAGTGCAGGGCGACACCTGCTGGCAGACCCGGAGAAATGCGCCCCTTGCATTAAACTCTGTTCTGTTTGAAGACTTTGGGGAGACGTTTCCTTTCTGTTTGTAGGACTTTGGGGAGACGTTTCCTTTCTGTTTGTAGAACTTTGGGGAGATGTTTCCTTCCTGATTTGGCTGAGTTTGTAGAACTTTGGGGAGACGTTTCCTTCCTGTTTGTAGAACTTTGGGGAGACCGTTCCTTCCTGTTTGTAGAACTTTGGGGAGACGTTTCCTTCTGTTTGAGTAGGACTTTGGGGAGACGTTTCCTTTCTGTTTGTAGAACTTTGGGGAGATGTTTCCTTCCTGTTTGTAGAACTTTGGGGTGACGTTTCCTTCCTGTTTGTAGAACTTTGGGGAGACGTTTCCTTCCTGTTTGTAGGACTTTGGGGAGACGTTTCCTTCCTGTTTGTAGAACTTTGGGGAGACGTTTCCTTTCTGTTTGTAGGACTTTGGGGAGACGTTTCCTTTCTGTTTGTAGGACTTTGGGGAGACGTTTCCTTTCTGTTTGTAGAACTTTGGGGAGACGTTTCCTTCCTGTTTGTAGAACTTTGGGGAGACGTTTCCTTCCTGTTTGTAGAACTTTGGGGAGATGTTTCCTTTCTGTTTGTAGGACTTTGGGGAGACGTTTCCTTTCTGTTTCTAGAACTTTGGGGTGACGTTTCCTTTCTGTTTGTAGGACTTTGGGGAGACGTTTCACTTCTGTTTGTAGGACTTTGGGGAGACGTTTCCTTTCTGTTTGTAGGACTTTGGGCAGATGTTTCCTTCCTGTTTGTAGAACTTTGGGGAGATGTTTCCTTCCTGTTTGTAGAACTTTGGGGAGACGTTTCCTTTCTGTTTGTAGGACTTTGGGGAGACGTTTCCTTTCTGTTTGTAGAACTTTGGGGAGACGTTTCCTTCCTGTTTGTAGGACTTTGGGGTGACGTTTCCTTCCTGTTTGTAGGACTTTGGGGTGACGTTTCCTTTCTGTTTGTAGGACTTTGGGCAGATGTTTCCTTCCTGTTTGTAGAACTTTGGGGAGATGTTTTCCTTCTGTTTGTAGAACTTTGGGGAGACGTTTCCTTTCTGTTTGTAGAACTTTGGGGAGATGTTTCCTTTCTGTTTGTAGGACTTTGGGGAGATGTTTCCTTTCTGTTTGTAGAACTTTGGGGAGACGTTTCCTTTCTGTTTGTAGGACTTTGGGGAGATGTTTCCTTTCTGTTTGTAGAACTTTGGGGAGACGTTTCCTTTCTGTTTGTAGGACTTTGGGCAGATGTTTCCTTTCTGTTTGTAGGACTTTGGGGAGATGTTTCCTTTCCTTTCTGTTTGTAGAACTTTGGGGAGACGTTTCCTTTCTGTTTGTAGGACTTTGGGGAGATGTTTCCTTTCTGTTTGTAGAACTTTGGGGAGACGTTTCCTTCCTGTTTGTAGGACTTTGGGGAGACGTTTCCTTTCTGTTTGTAGAACTTTGGGGAGACGTTTCCTTTCTGTTTGTAGAACTTTGGGGTGACGTTTCCTTTCTGTTTGTAGAACTTTGGGGTGATGTTTCCTTTCTGTTTGTAGAACTTTGGGGTGACGTTTCCTTTCTGTTTGTAGAACTTTGGGGTGACGTTTCCTTTCTGTTTGTAGAACTTTGGGGTGACGTTTCCTTTCTGTTTGTAGAACTTTGGGGAGACGTTTCCTTTCTGTTTGTAGAACTTTGGGGTGACGTTTCCTTTCTGTTTGTAGAACTTTGGGGAGACGTTTCCTTTCTGTTTGTAGGACTTTGGGGAGATGTTTCCTTTCTGTTTGTAGAACTTTGGGGAGATGTTTCCTTTCTGTTTGTAGAACTTTGGGGAGACGATTCCTTTCTGTTTGTAGGACTTTGGGGAGATGTTTCCTTTCTGTTTGTAGAACTTTGGGGAGACGTTTCCTTTCTGTTTGTAGGACTTTGGGCAGATGTTTCCTTCCTGTTTGTAGAACTTTGGGGAGACGTTTCCTTTCTGTTTGTAGGACTTTGGGCAGATGTTTCTTTCTGTTTGTAGGACTTTGGGGAGATGTTTCCTTTCTGTTTGTAGAACTTTGGGGTGATGTTTCCTTTCTGTTTGTAGAACTTTGGGGTGACGTTTCCTTTCTGTTTGTAGAACTTTGGGGAGACGTTTCCTTTCTGTTTGTAGAACTTTGGGGAGACGTTTCCTTTCTGTTTGTAGAACTTTGGGGAGACGTTTCCTTTCTGTTTGTAGAACTTTGGGGTGACGTTTCCTTTCTGTTTGTAGAACTTTGGGGTGACGTTTCCTTTCTGTTTGTAGGACTTTGGGGAGACGTTTCCTTTCTGTTTGTAGGACTTTGGGGAGACGTTTCCTTTCTGTTTGTAGAACTTTGGGAAGACGTTTCCTTTCTGTTTGTAGAACTTTGGGGTGACGTTTCCTTTCTGTTTGTAGAACTTTGGGGAGACGTTTCCTTTCTGTTCGTAGAACTTTGGGGTGACAGTTTTCTTTCTGTTTGTTGGACTTGGGGTAACATTTCCTTTATGTTTGTAGGACATTGGGGTGATGATATTTTGTTTCCCTTTTTTGGATTTGGGGTAACAAAATTTCCTTTCTGTTTGTAGAACTTTGGGGAGACGTTTCCTTTCTGTTTGTAGGACTTTGGGGTGACGTTTCCTTTCTGTTTGTAGGACTTTGGGGTGACGTTTCCTTTCTGTTTGTAGAACTTTGGGGTGACAAAGTTTCCTTTCTGTTCGCAGAACGTTGGGGTCACAACCTTTCCTTTCCCTTTTATGGAACTATGGGGAGATGTTTCCTTTCTGTTTGTAGAACTTTGGGGAGATGTTTCCTTTCTGTTTGTAGAACTTTGGGGTGACGTTTCCTTTCTGTTTGTAGAACTTTGGGGTGACGTTTCCTTTCTGTTTGTTGGACTTGGGGTGACATTTCCTTTATGTTTGTAGGACATTGGGGTGATAATATTTTGTTTCCCTTTTTTGGATTTGGGGTAACAAAATTTCCTTTTTGTTTGTAGAACTTTGGGGTGATGTTTCCTTTCTGTTTGTAGAACTTTGGGGAGATGTTTCCTTTCTGTTTGTAGAACTTTGGGGAGATGTTTCCTTTCTGTTTGTAGAACTTTGGGGAGATGTTTCCTTTCTGTTCGTAGAACTTTGGGTGACAGTTTTCTTTCTGTTTGTTGGACTTGGGGTGACATTTCCTTTATGTTTAACGTAGGACGTTGGGGTGATGATATTTTGTTTCCCTTTTTTGGATTTGGGGTAACAAAATTTCCTTTCTGTTTGTAGAACTTTGGGGTGATGGTTTCCTTTCTGTTTGTAGAACTTTGGGGTGACGGTTCCTTTCTGTTCGTAGAACTTTGGGTGACAGTTTTCTTTCTGTTTGTTGGACTTGGGGTGACATTTCCTTTATGTTTGTAGGACATTGGGGTGATGATATTTTGTTTCCCTTTTTAGGATATGGGGTAACAAAATTTCCTTTCTGTTTGTAGAACTTCGAGGTGACGTTTCCTTTCTGTTTGTAGAACTTTGGGGAGACGTTTCCTTTCTGTTTGTAGAACTTTGGGGTGACTTTCCCTTTCTGTTTGTAGAACTTTGGGGTTATGTTTCCTTTCTGTTTGTTGGACTTGGGGTGACATTTCCTTTATGTTTGTAGGACATTGGGGTGATGATATTTTGTTTCCCTTTTTTGGATTTGGGGTAACAAAATTTCCTTTCTGTTTGTAGAACTTTGGGGTGATGGTTTCCTTTCTGTTTGTAGAACTTTGGGGAGACGTTTCCTTTCTGTTTGTAGAACTTCGAGGTGACGTTTCCTTTCTGTTTGTAGGACTTTGGGGAGATGTTTCCTTTCTGTTTGTAGAACTTTGGAGTGACTTTCCCTTTCTGTTTGTAGAACTTTGGGGTGACGTTTCCTTTCTGTTTGTTGGACTTGGGGTGACATTTCCTTTATGTTTGTAGGACATTGGGGTGATGATATTTTGTTTCCCTTTTTTGGATTTGGGGTAACAGAATTTCCTTTCTGTTTGTAGAACTTTGGGGAGATGTTTCCTTCCTGTTTGTAGGACTTTGGGGTGACATTTCCTTTCTGTTTGTAGAACTTTGGGGAGATGTTTCCTTTCTGTTTGTAGGACTTTGGGGTGACGTTTCCTTTCTGTTTGTAGGACTTTGGGGAGATGTTTCCTTCCTGATTGTAGGACTTTGGGGTGACATTTCCTTTCTGTTTGTAGAACTTTGGGGAGATGTTTCCTTTCTGTTTGTAGGACTTTGGGGTGACGTTTCCTTTCCGTTTGTAGAACTTTGGGGAGATGTTTCCTTTCTGTTTGTAGGACTTTGGGGAGATGTTTCCTTTCTGTTTGTAGGACTTTGGGGAGATGTTTCCTTTCTGTTTGTAGGACTTTGGGGAGACGTTTCCTTCCTGTTTGTAGAACTTTGGGGAGACGTTTCCTTTCTGTTTGTAGGACTTTGGGGAGATGTTTCCTTCCTGTTTGTAGGACTTTGGGGAGATGTTTCCTTCCTGTTTGTAGGACTTTGGGGAGACGTTTCCTTCCTGTTTGTAGAACTTTGGGGAGACGTTTCCTTTCTGTTTGTAGGACTTTGGGGAGATGTTTCCTTCCTGTTTGTAGGACTTTGGGGAGATGTTTCCTTCCTGTTTGTAGGACTTTGGGGAGATGTTTCCTTTCTGTTTGTAGAACTTTGGGGAGATGATTCCTTCCTGTTTGTAGGACTTTGGGGAGATGATTCCTTCCTTTTTGTAGGACTTTGGGGAGATGTTTCCTTTCTGTTTGTAGGACTTTGGGGAGACATTTCCTTTCTGCTTGTAGGACTTTGGGGAGATGTTTCCTTCCTGTTTGTAGGACTTTGGGGTGACGTTTCCTTTCTGTTTGTAGGACTTTGGGGAGATGTTTCCTTTCTGCTTGTAGGACTTTGGGGAGACGTTTCCTTTCTGTTTGTAGGACTTTGGGGAGATGTTTCCTTTCTGTTTGTAGGACTTTGGTGTGACGTTTCCTTCCTGTTTGTAGCACTTTGGGGTGACGTTTCCTTCCTGTTTGTAGCACTTTGGGGTGACGTTTCCTTCCTGTTTGTAGCACTTTGGGGAGATGTTTCCTTCCTGTTTGTAGCACTTTGGGGAGACGTTTCCTTTTTGTTTGTTGCACTTTGGGGAGACGTTTCCTTTCTGTTTGTAGAACTTTGGGGTGACGTTTCCTTCCTGTTTGTAGCACTTTGGGGAGATGTTTCCTTCCTGTTTGTAGGACTTTGGGGAGATGTTTCCTTTCTGTTTGTAGGACTTTGGGGAGATGTTTCCTTTCTGTTTGTAGGACTTTGGGGTGACATTTCCTTTCTGTTTGTAGAACTTTGGAGAGATGTTTCCTTTCTGTTTGTAGGACTTTGGGGAGATGTTTCCTTTCTGTTTGTAGGACTTTGGGGAGATGTTTCCTTCCTGTTTGTAGGACTTTGGGGAGACGTTTCCTTTCTGTTTGTAGGACTTTGGGGAGATGTTTCCTTCCTGTTTGTAGCACTTTGGGGAGATGTTTCCTTCCTGTTTGTAGGACTTTGGGGAGATGTTTCCTTCCTGTTTGTAGAACTTTGGGGAGATGTTTCCTTTCTGCTTGTAGGACTTTGGGGAGATGTTTCCTTTCTGTTTGTTGCACTTTGGGGAGACGTTTCCTTTCTGTTTGTTGCACTTTGGGGTGACGTTTCCTTCCTGTTTGTAGCACTTTGGGGAGATGTTTCCTTCCTGTTTGTAGGACTTTGGGGAGATGTTTCCTTTCTGTTTGTAGAACTTTGGGGAGATGTTTACTTTCTGTTTGTAGGACTTTGGGGAGATGTTTCCTTTCTGTTTGTAGGACTTTGGGGAGATGTTTCCTTTCTGTTTGTAGGACTTTGGTGTGATGTTTCCTTCCTGTTTGTAGCACTTTGGGGAGATGTTTCCTTCCTGTTTGTAGCACTTTGGGGAGACGTTTCCTTTCTGTTTGTTACACTTTGGAGAGACGTTTCCTTTCTGTTTGTTGCACTTTGGAGAGACGTTTCCTTTCTGTTTGTTGCACTTTAGGGCACGGACTCCACTAATCCATAATCCTTGACCCTGGATTAGTTGCCGTTCCTAAGAATGTAACCAATGTCGAACTAAAACTCCCAGCAGTCGCTAGGATGCAGGGAGTTGTAATATGAAGGGTAACAGGCTGATCCACTTGAGACCAAATGGGCCGGGGTTGTTACTGGACAGGAATAACTGGCACCGCCCCCCGTTGGGACCAATGGCTGCTGAGCTGTTGCTGGCGCTTTGTGAGCTGTTTTGCTTCTCATTGTTACTAATAGAGGCCCCGCCCTGGGGGCAGTGTTTGTTCCTTTGCCCCTCCCCTCCCGCCCCGCTGCCCCACCCCCACGCTTGCTCGCTTCACGTGCATTAATTCTCTTCTTGTCTTGTCTTTTCCCTTTTCTTGCAGTCGCTGTGAGCGCTTGCCTTGCATTGATCCCGAATGCCAGCACCTCCCCCTGAGAATTACCCACCACCAACTCACCTTCCCCACCAACATCCAAGCCCCCACCGACATTTTCCGCATGGGCCCCTCCCACTCTCTCCCCGGCGACGACATTCAGCTGTCCATCACCAGCGGTAACGAGAGGGACTATTTTGCCACCAAATACGTCAACGCCCACAGCGGCCTAATCTCGGTGCAGCAGCCAATAGCGGAGCCGCAGGACATCCTCCTCACCATTCAGATGAGCCTCACTCGATACGGGACTCTCAGCACCTTTATAGCCAAACTGCATGTCTTTGTGACGCCGGAGCTTTGATTGGGGGAGGGGCCTGCACCCCCGCTCTGCTCGCTTTCTAGAGCCAATAAAGTTTTAGCTTGTTGCATGGCGCTGTGGGTTTGGCTTCTGTACAGAACAACGGCTCTTCTTGTCCTTTGTCCACTTTTTTCCCTCCTTTTACGCTCGGTTTAGGATTCCTGCGCCTGTCACATGACTTAGTCCCGCCTCTAACGGTCCCATTAAAGGGGTAGTTCACCTTTCAAATTAACTTTTAATATGATGTCATTGCCATTGGCCTTCATTTGTTTTCATTTATTGTTTTTTTCTTCAGTTATTAGTGTTTCGTTCAGCAGCTATCCGGTCGCTAGTGTCCTGTTTCCGTTGGCAACCAGCCAGTGGTTTGAATGAGAGACTGGTATATGAATAGGGGAGGGGCTGAATAGAAAGATAAGGAATAAAAAAGTACAATAACAATAAAACTGGAGCCTCACAGAGCAATAGGGTTTTGGTTGCTAGGGTCCAAGTTACCTTAGTAACCAGGGAGTGGTTTGAAAGAAAGACAGGAATATAAATAGGGGAGGGGCTGAATAGAAAGATAAGGCATAAAAGTAACAATAACAATAAAACTGGAGCCTCACAGAGCAATAGGGTTTTGGTTGCTAGGGTCCAAGTTACCTTAGCAACCAGGGAGTGGTGTGAATGAGAGACGGGTATATGAATAGGGGAGGGGCTGAATAGAAAGATAAGGAATAAAAAGTAACAATAACAATAAAACTGGAGCCTCACAGAGCAATAGGTTTTTGGTTGCTAGGGTCCAAGTTACCTTAGCAACCAGGGAGTGGTGTGAATGAGAGACCGGTATATGAATAGGGGAGGGGCTGAATAGAAAGATAAGGAATAAAAAGTAACAATAACAATAAAACTGGAGCCTCACAGAGCAATAGGGTTTGGCTGCCGGGGTCAGTGACCCCCATTTGAAAGCTGCAAAGAAGGCAAATAATTTGAAAACTATAAAGAATAAATAAATAATGAAGACCAATTGCAAAGTCGCTAGGACTAGGGCATTCTATAATATATTGAAAGTTAACTTAAAGGTGAACCGCCCCTTTAAAGAGCAATCTAAAAAAGAAACAGGGTAGAGACCTACACAGGCAGGAAGACCCGTGCCTGAACCAGACCCTCATAACCACCCCACAATGCCTCCTCCAACCCAAACCGGAAGTGATGTCACTGCAGACCAGAAGTGACATCACTCTGGAGGCGGATGAACTGAGTAAGGGGAAAAATATCATTATGGCCGGAGGGAGGGAAATACACTGAGTGCTCTGCTGAGCAATTCTGGCATTTTATTCCAATATTTTTTTACCCCGGAGCAGTGAGGGGGCGTCTGGGGCAACCCAGGTATTTATTTAGTCATCACAAAATGAATTCTCTGGACACAAAAATAGGTTTTGTATTCACAGAATGCATTCTGTAGTCGCAAGATTCTTTTTTTTGTCATCACAAATATCTTGTGAATTCATTTTCAGATCACAAAATACACTAGGGGGCTGATTTATCAGTTTATTCGAGTTGGAAAAAAAACTTGCAAATTCAAAAATCAATAAACAAACCTCCCCTGCAATATATTGGCTAAAAATGCAACATTTTCACCCAGCATTCCATTGCAATGAAAACATACATTTGGGTGATTTTTATTTTGTAACTGCAAAAGAATTTTTGTGTTTACAGAATTATTTTTGTGAAATAAGGATTTATTTTGTGCCGGCAAAAATACATTTGTCACTACAAAATCATTTTTGAGTTCACAGAATTAGTTTTGTGATGACAATTTACATTTTGCGATGCTAAAATTGATTTTGTTATTACAGAATGTATGTTGTTGGCAAAAAACTAATATTTTGTCAGTGGAATTTACATTTTAGCCTTAGAAAAACACAATACCATAGATACAAATAGCACCCTTTATCCTGCAACAGGGGCATGGTGGGTAAGTGGGTGGGGCCTCATATATATATATATTTATATAGGTGGATATTGCTTTACTGTGATGGGTGGAGCCTTTTAAAAAATATATTCCTTGTATCCCGGGGTGCTTAATGTGACAGTTAAAAAGAATGACAAATGCATTGACTCCATTGAACACAACAGACTGGGCGGGGCTTTGTATAAACAGATACAAGATGGCCGCACACAGCAGAGCTGATAAAATAAAAAACAAAACAAAACTGAAGAAACCCAAGGAAGCAATCGGATCTTTTTTGATCAACATTCAGCATGAGGTGCATAAGAGATGCACACAGGATCGTCCAATCAGGGCTTTGTATTTATTATACTTCATATATGCTGCTGGGGGTCCATAATCCAAATCCTGATTATCGCTCTATTTATGGGCCGGTGAGCCCTCTGCATTCCTAGCGCAGTATTGGGGGTGCTGCTGGAGGTGAGTTGAAGTACACAGAGGGGAAGATGGGAGGGATTATGGGTAAGGGCAAGGTTTGCCCCCCCAAAGGCCTGTACCACAAGGCTCAAAATAATGGACCCAGGAACCTGCTGCCTCAACGTTAGGTCAGAACCCACCAGCTGATCCTTCCCACCTAGAGAACTGACTCTGGTCATGTGATCCCAGCACTTAATGGGGGGCTTATTTACTATTTATTTATTTTTATTACCCAGCATTCTGAGGTCCTGGGGTCACTAGGGGTTGCCAAAGAAGTTCTGCTCCAGGGTAGGAGCAATGTCACAACACTACTTTGTTCATGTAACCAGCAATTTCTTTCATTTTTTGGGGGGTCTTGGGGTTGAACTACCCCCCTTATTAGTGATCTCCTTGCCATTTCACACTGGATAAAGTGTAGGGTGTTCTGAGGGACCCTTCCAAAGGGTTGGCCCTGCCCCCAAGTCCTGCACAAATCCTGATTTGTCGGGCAAAAAAGGGGGAGGAGAAAAAGGTATGACCCTCCTGCATCACTCCTGCCCTAAGACCCTCCTGCATCACTCCTCCCTTAAGACCCTCCTGCAACACTCCTGCCCTAAGACCTTCCTGCATCAATCCTCCCCTAAGACCTTCCTGCATCACTCCTCCCTTAAGACCCTCCTGCATCACTCCTCCCCTAAGACCTTCCTGCATCACTCCTGCCCTAAGACCCTCCTGCATCACTCCTCCTCTAAGACCCTCCTGCATCACTCCTGCCCTAAGACCCTCCTGCATCACTCCTCCTCTAAGACCCTCCTGCATCACTCCTCCTCTAAGACCCTCCTGCATCACTCCTGCCCTAAGACCTTCCTGCATCACTCCTGCCCTAAGACCCTCCTGCATCACTCCTCCTCTAAGACCCTCCTGCATCACTCCTGCCCTAAGACCTTCCTGCATCACTCCTCCCTTAAGACCCTCCTGCATCACTCCTCCCCTAAGACCTTCCTGCATCACTCCTGCCCTAAGACCCTCCTGCATCACTCCTCCCCTAAGACCTTCCTGCATCACTCCTCCCCTAAGACCTTCCTGCATCACTCCTGCCCTAAGACCCTCCTGCATCACTCCTCCTCTAAGACCCTCCTGCATCACTCCTGCCCTAAGACCTTCCTGCATCACTCCTCCCTTAAGACCCTCCTGCATCACTCCTCCCTTAAGACCCTCCTGCATCACTCCTGCCCTAAGACCTTCCTGCATCACTCCTGCCCTAAGACCTTCCTGCATCACTCCTCCCCTAAGACCTTCCTGCATCACTCCTCCCTTAAGACCCTCCTGCATCACTCCTCCCCTAAGACCTTCCTGCATCACTCCTGCCCTAAGACCTTCCTGCATCACTCCTCCCTTAAGACCCTCCTGCATCACTCCTCCCCTAAGACCTTCCTGCATCACTCCTGCCCTAAGACCCTCCTGCATCACTCCTCCCCTAAGACCTTCCTGCATCACTCCTGCCCTAAGACCTTCCTGCATCAATCCTCCCTTAAGACCTTCCTGCATCACTCCTCCCTTAAGACCTTCCTGCATCACTCCTCCCCTAAGACCTTCCTGCATCACTCCTCCCCTAAGACCCTCCTGCATCACTCCTCCTCTAAGACCCTCCTGCATCACTCCTCCTCTAAGACCCTCCTGCATCACTCCTCCTCTAAGACCCTCCTGCATCACTCCTGCCCTAAGACCTTCCTGCATCACTCCTCCCTTAAGACCTTCCTGCATCACTCCTCCCCTAAGACCTTCCTGCATCACTCCTCCCTTAAGACCTTCCTGCATCACTCCTCCCCTAAGACCTTCCTGCATCACTCCTGCCCTAAGACCTTCCTGCATCACTCCTCCCCTAAGACCTTCCTGCATCACTCCTCCCCTAAGACCTTCCTGCATCACTCCTGCCCTAAGACCTTCCTGCATCACTCCTCCCCTAAGACCTTCCTGCATCACTCCTCCCTTAAGACCTTCCTGCATCACTCCTCCCCTAAGACCTTCCTGCATCACTCCTCCCTTAAGACCTTCCTGCATCACTCCTCCCCTAAGACCTTCCTGCATCACTCCTCCCCTAAGACCTTCCTGCATCACTCCTCCCCTAAGAACTTCCTGCATCACTCCTCCCCTAAGACCCTCCTGCATCACTCCTCCTCTAAGACCCTCCTGCCCTAAGACCTTCCTGCATCAATCCTCCCCTAAGACCCTCCTGCACCACTCCTGCCCTAAGACCCTCCTGCATCACTCCTCCCCTAAGACCCTTCTGCATCACTCCTCCCCTAAGACCCTCCTGCATCACTCCTCCCCTAAGACCCTCCTGCATCACTCCTGCCCTAAGACCTTCCTGCATCACTCCTGCCCTAAGACCTTCCTGCATCACTCCTGCCCTAAGACCCTCCTGCATCACTCCTCCTCTAAGACCCTCCTGCATCACTCCTCCCCTAAGACCCTCCTGCATCACTCCTGCCCTAAGACCTTCCTGCATCACTCCAGCCCTAAAACCCTCCTGCATCACTCCTGCCCTAAGACCTTCCTGCATCACTCCTGCCCTAAGACCCTCCTGCATCACTCCTCCCCTAAGACCCTCCTGCATCACTCCTCCCCTAAGATCCTCCTGCATCACTCCTCCCCGAAGACCTTCCTGCATCACTCCTGCCCTAAGACCCTCCTGCATCACTCCTGCCCTAAGACCCTCCTGCATCACTCCTCCCCTAAGATCCTCCTGCATCACTCCTGCCCTAAGACCTTCCTGCATCACTCCTGCCCTAAGATCCTCCTGCATCACTCCTGCCCTAAGACCCTCCTGCATCACTCCTGCCCTAAGACCCTCCTGCATCACTCCTCCCCTAAGACCCTCCTGCATCACTCCTCCCCCAAGATCCTCCTGCATCACTCCTCCCCTAAGACCCTTCTGCATCACTCCTCCCTTAAGACCCTCCTGCATCACTCCTGCCCTAAGACCTTCCTGCATCACTCCTCCCCTAAGACCCTCCTGCATCACTCCTCCCCTAAGACCCTCCTGCATCACTCCTCCCCCAAGATCCTCCTGCATCACTCCTGCCCTAAGACTTTCCTGCATCACTCCTCCCCTAAGACCCTTCTGCATCACTCCTCCCCTAAGACCCTCCTGCATCACTCCTGCCCTAAGACCCTCCTGCATCACTCCTCCCCTAAGACCCTCCTGCATCACTCCTGCCCTAAGACCCTCCTGCATCACTCCTCCCCTAAGACCCTCCTGCATCACTCCTCCTCCAAGATCCTCCTGCATCACTCCTGCCCTAAGACCTTCCTGCATCACTCCTCCCCTAAGACCCTTCTGCATCACTCCTCCCCTAAGACCCTCCTGCATCACTCCTGCCCTAAGACCTTCCTGCATCACTCCTCCCCTAAGACCCTCCTGCATCACTCCTGCCCTAAGACCTTCCTGCATCACTCCTCCCCTAAGACCCTTCTGCATCACTCCTCCCCTAAGACCCTCCTGCATCACTCCTGCCCTAAGACCTTCCTGCATCACTCCTCCCCCAAGACCCTCCTGCATCAATCCTCCCCTAAGACCCTCCAGCATCACTCCTCCCCTAAGACCCTCCTGCATCACTCCTGCCCTAAGACCTTCCTGCATCACTCCTCCCCTAACTCCTCCCCTAAGACCTTCCTGCATCACTCCTCCCCTAACTCCTCCCCTAAGACCTTCCTGCATCACTCCTCCCCTAACTCCTCCCCTAAGACCTTCCTGCATCACTCCTCCCCTAACTCCTCCCCTAAGACCTTCCTGCATCACTCCTCCCCTAACTCCTCCCCTAAGACCTTCCTGCATCACCACCACTACAAGACAATTCATTGGATGTTTCCCTGATTTCTCTCCAGTAGGTGGAGCTGTTGCCCCCTGGCTGGACTCTCACTGACTGCCAGCCAATTCTGACCGATGGCTTTATAGTGGGAGGGATTCAGCCCACAAGCACAGGGTCACATATATATATATATCTGTCTTATGTTCTGCGCTTTCCCAGGTACGACAGAGCCGACACCGTCCGTTGCATCAAATCCTGCCGACCCAACGATTTCCATTGTATGACCGACCCCGTGCACACCATTTCCCACACGGTCATCTCCCTGCCCACGTTTAGAGAATTCAGCCGGCCGGAAGGTAAACCCCTTGCCATTATTTACCTTTATTGGCTGAGTTGGAGGGGGAGGCACATTTAAAGGCAAACTAAACCTAAAATAAAAATACATTTAATTTCTGTCTCATATGATAAGCTTTACTTCCCCTTTAATGACAACTTTTTATGATTTTTTTTTTTTTTTCTGTTTCACAGAAATCATCTTCCTCCGGGCCATAACCCCCGCATACAGCCCGGGCCCCCAGCCCGACATAATATTCCACATAACGGAGGGCAACCTGCGGGAATCCTTTGATATCCAGAAGAGATACGTGGATGGAATGATTGTCGGTGAGACTCGTGTTATAAACAACAGATCCAATAGCGTTGGGACTGGGTGTGGCCCCTACACTAACTCACTGTTTGGGGGCCCTCATCTCAGGACTATTTAATTTAGTAATATGCAGCGTTAGCCCTGACCATAGCAACCCATAGCAACCAAGAGGTAGTTATAGGACTGAATCAAGTACTGGGGGGCCAGGCGTACAACTGCATAGGGGCCATTGTGGCCCCTCAGGAGACCTTCAGCTCTGGTCTGGATATTGACTGCCTGCTCCTTGTTGTTTAGTGTTATTGCCTGTAGGTGGCAGGTCTTAGGGGAGGAGTTAGGGGTGGAGTGATGCAGGAAGGTCTTAGGGGAGGAGTGATGCAGGAAGGTCTTAGGGGAGGAGTGATGCAGGAATGTCTTAGGGGAGGAGTTAGGGGAGGAGTGATGCAGGAAGGTCTTAGGGGAGGAGTGATGCAGGAAGGTCTTAGGGGACGAGTGATGCAGGAAGGTCTTAGGGGAGGAGTTAGGGGAGGAGTGATGCAGGAAGGTCTTAGGGGAGGAGTTAGGGGACGAGTGATGCAGGAAGGTCTTAGGGAAGGAGTTAGGGGTGGAGTGATGCAGGAAGGTCTTAGGGGAGGAGTGATGCAGGGAGGTCTTAGGGGAGGAGTGATGCAGGGAGGTCTTAGGGGAGGAGTGATGCAGGGAGGTCTTAGGGGAGGAGTTAGGGTACGAGTGATGCAGGAAGGTCTTAGGGGAGGAGTTAGGGGTGGAGTGATGCAGGAAGGTCTTAGGGGAGGAGTTAGGGGAGGAGTAATGCAGGAAGGTCTTAGGGGAGGAGTTAGGGGATGAGTGATGCAGGAAGGTCTTAGGGGAGGAGTTAGGGGAGGAATGATGCAGGAAGGTCTTAGGGGAGGTGTCTGTAGGTGGGCAGTACTGTTACTAAGTAACATGTGGGGGTGGATATCCCTTCCGCTTGGATTCTCCGACCATGGATGCCACTGGGGGGGGGGGGGTTTACAGGGGGTATTGCATTCGTGGTAGAGGGGGCTTCTATAGATGTAAAAGTGCTATTTGTGGGTTGCAAAGGGGGTGGGGCTTACAGAGGAGAGGGCAGGGCTTGGTTGTATCGTGAGTTGGAAGGGCCCCGGGTCTATGGGGCCAAAGTGACTGATAAGCTAATACCTGGGGCTCTGCAGCACGATTGGGCCATGTGATTGGGCCATGTGATTGGGCCACGCTAATAAAGCTTCTTCTTCTACATTCATTTAAGGGGATGTTCACCTCTGGGTTGACTTAGTAGGATGTAGAGAGTGATATTCTGAGACAGTTTGCAATTGGTCTTCATTTTTTATGAAGCATAAACCTATGCTAAGCAGCTCTCCAGTCTGGAATTTTTAGCAGTTATTCGGTTGCCAGGGTTCAAATTACCTTAGCAACCAGGGAGTGGTTTGAATGATGAAAGAAGGCAAATAATTAAAAAATGATACGAAATAAATAATGAAGACCAATTGAAAAGTTATCTTAAATGATGCTCCCCAGCCTGGAGAGGGCGCTATGCTGCTTAAAAAGGCTGGGCTGCCACCTTTGTGTAGGTTAAAGCCAGGCAAAAGGAAGTGGGGGGGTCAATGACATCAGGGGGTGGGAATGATGATGTCATGGTGGAGTTATGACATTGTGGGCAGGAATATTGTTGCTTTGGGGGTGGAGCTATGACATGGGGGGTGTGGTTATTGCAACTCTTGGACAAATTCGGCCACAAATAAAGCCCCAAGACCTTTAATCCCCCCCCCCAATGCCCTTGTGGCCCTTGCTCTGTTTCCAGAACCTCTAACCTAATGGTTTTTACTGCCTTCGGTTCTGGTTGAGTAGGAGTTTCCTTTATCCCTTGGGAAAAGCCCATTATGGCCCAGTTGTGCCGCTTCTATAAACAATATTCCAACCACAGGTACCACTATGGGGGCCACTATGGCGCCATTTCCCAGATCGTTCCCTGCCCCGGGCTCAGCAAATCTCGACTTCCATTAAGTCCGTCTCTTAGACAGTCCGTGTAGCCCAGTCCGTCCCTTAGACAGTCCGTGTAGCCCAGTCCGTCCCTTAGACAGCCCGTGTAGCCCAGTCCGTCCCTTAGACAGCCCGTGTAGCCCAGTCCGTCCCTTAGGCAGCCCGTGTAGCCCAGTCCGTCCCTTAGACAGCCCGTGTAGCCCAGTCCGTCCCTTAGGCAGCCCGTGTAGCCCAGTCCGTCCCTTAGGCAGCCCGTGTAGCCCAGTCCGTCCCTTAGGCAGCCCGTGTAGCCCAGTCTGTCCCTTAGGCAGCCCGTGTAGCCCAGTCCGTCCCTTAGGCAGCCCGTGTAGCCCAGTCTGTCCCTTAGACAGCCCGTGTAGCCCAGTCTGTCCCTTAGACAGTCCGTGTAGCCCAGTCTGTCCCTTAGACAGCCCGTGTAGCCCAGTCCGTCCCTTAGACAGCCCGTGTGGCCCAGTCTGTCCCTTAGACAGCCCGTGTAGCCCAGTCCGTCCCTTAGACAGCCCGTGTGGCCCAGTCTGTCCCTTAGACAGCCCGTGTGGCCCAGTCTGTCCCTTAGACAGTCCGTGTGGCCCAGTCTGTCCCTTAGACAGTCCGTGTGGCCCAGTCTGTCCCTTAGACAGCACGTGTGGCCCAGTCTGTCCCTTAGACAGCCCGTGTAGCCCAGTCTGTTCCTTAGACAGTCCGTGTGGCCCAGTCTGTCCCTTAGACAGTCCGTGTGGCCCAGTCTGTCCCTTAGACAGTCCGTGTAGCCCAGTCTGTACTTTAATGATTGTGCCAGCAAAGCCTGGATACCTGGGGCCCGTGGCCAAGCTCCGGTTCTGATGGGCCCAAAGGCTGTTAGAGCCAACGAAGACCGAGCAATTCCAGAAGGTTCTGATTGACACAGTTGAAAGGTCCCAAGGTTTGTTCGGGGCCAAACCAATTCATATTCTCCATGGGTTCTGCTCCTTCCAGATCCAAAATATTCTTCCTCCTCAGTGCTGCTCGGTTCCGGAACAGGTCCAAACCCTGCTCCCGTCCATTCCGACTGCTGCACCCAGATCCACTGTATCAGACAGAAGAGATCATGGTGGAGATTCTGGATATACAACTTCTCCAGTTATTTTATAAAGAGGTTCTAGGTTCCACGTTCTAAGCCCCTTTATCCGTCTTTCCCCAGGCGTTGTGCGGCAGGTGAAGCCCATTGTGGGGCCCTTTCACGCCGTCCTGAAGCTGGAGATGAATTACGTGGTGGGCGGAGTCGTCTCTCATCGCAACATCGTCAACGTCAACATCTTTGTCTCTGAATTCTGGTTCTAAGTAGAATCTTTTTTTTTTTATCTGGGTCCAGGATGAAAGTTCCGAGGCTGGTTTAAATGGTTTATCTATTCCAGTTGCTCATGAGCTTCTTAAATAAAAAAGGACCAGTAGTGCCATATAGCAACCTTTGTTAGCATTGAGGTGTCAGGGGTTTGTTTTTCTGAGGTCCTTGTTTTTTTTTAATATCTGTGAGAATGCTGTGGGCTCCTCTGTCCTCTGAAAATAAATATACATTCTTTGGAGGTGCTACTGGCCCTTTATAGCCTTGACTAGAAAATGTCTAGAATATTCCATAGGGGATCCTATTGATTTCTTTTAACCACTTCTGGAAATCTAACCGCGGTCAGGGGGCCCCACGTTTATAGGGGCCACTGCTTTTTTTTATATTGATACACTCTTGGCTTTTTATAGAAACATGTAACATAATTATGGAGGTGGGAAGGGTATCAATGTCGGGGAATCATCTGTAGATTCAAGGAAAGACCAGAAACGCAGTACTTTCCAGAAACCCCGCCCCCGAGGATCCTATAAAAGCTTTTAACGGGAATATTGTGGGATTTTAGAATGATAATGACAAAAACAATCTTCCATTTTGACTTTTCACCAACCTGGAATGGAATTTGGTTGCTAGGGACAGTGACCCTGGCACCTGGACAGTAGATTGACTATGAGGCTACATTGGTACTGTTACTTTCGCCTGACATTTCACCAAATGCAAATATTTCACAGGTTTTCCTGTCTAAATTGGGATAAAATTCTATATCAACACATTTGGCAAACCCCGTAACCCTAACACTAACCCTAAACCTAAGCCTAAACTTAAACCTAACCCTAACCATAACCCTAACACTAACCCTAATACATGATGGGTTGAACTTGATGGACAATGGTCTTTTTTCAACCCTATGTAACTATGTAACTAACCCTAACCCTAATACACTAACCCTAACACTAACTCTAAACCTAACCCTAACCCTAAACTTAACCCTAAACCTAACCCAAAACCTAACCCTAACCCTAATCCTAACCCTAAACTTAAACCTAACTCTAACTCTAACCCAAGCCCTATCCCTAACCCTAAACTTAACCCTAAACCTAACCCAAAACCTAACCCTAACCATAAACCTAACCCAAAACCTAAACCTAACCCTAAACCTAACCCTTACCCTAATCCTAACCCTAAACCTAACCCTAAACCTAACCTTAAACCTATCCCTAAACCTAAACCTATCCCTAACCCTATCCCTAACCCTAAACCTATCCCTAACCCTAAACCTATCCCTAACCCTATCCCTAAACCTATTCCTAACCCTAAACCTATCCCTAACCCTATCCCTAAACCTATCCCTAACCCTAACCCTAACCCTATCCCTAACCCTATCCCTATCCCTATCCCTAAACCTATCCCTAACCCTATCCCTAACCCTATCCCTATCC